>NW_007444652.1:0-400 GCF_000475195.1 Diaphorina citri | reverse complement strand
CTCTCTAGGTTCATCTCATGCTTTAATACCTCACCATTTTCTTCATTTTAAGTACCCTTCTTATATACCCAACAAGTAGGTATATACATATTTTCTAATTTAACAAAACTTATGTACCTATTTAATCATAGTAAATTACAAGATATTTTCTGTTATATTTATAAAAGGAAAAACACTTGGCATGTCTTTCCATTTTCCCCCCGGGAGAAAACTGTTTGTGTCCTGCCTTGTGAACGCCACGAAAAAAGTGATAGGTACCTACTAGCCTACTATAAATGAGGGGACAAGAGGTAAACCAAACTAACCCACATTTTTGGATTTTTTCAGTTTTTAGTCCGTCCTTCCTTTATTATTACAATAGTAATAAAAAGGTATAAGGGACGGACTATTGTATTCGCTT
>NW_007444651.1:0-400 GCF_000475195.1 Diaphorina citri | reverse complement strand
ATGATGATGATGATGATGATGATGATGATGATGATGATGATGATGATGATGATGATGATGATGATGATGATAATAATAGGTATTTAATTTATCTCCATTGTACTTGCTCCTCTACTGTCTTATATTGGAAGAGGAGTATCTGACATGGTCATTGGTCAAAGCGGACACGGAAAGTAAGTAAGTACTGTCTAACTAACTCTGGGATTTTCAGGTGTTGCGTTTTGCATTTCGAGATTATGCTCTACTTTAACGGTATGGTGGTCTCATAAAGGCTTCTTCACGCCGTTTTCCAAACAAAAAGCCGAAAAAAAGTTCACCCCCGAAGGGATTCGAACCTGGGACGTCTGGTATGCTAGCATGATGAAACATCTACATAATAAATAAAGGATATAGGATAGGT
>NW_007444650.1:0-400 GCF_000475195.1 Diaphorina citri | reverse complement strand
AGCAACCATCTCCTTGGTGCTGACTCTCATTATTTTGATTGTTCCCTTTTGGACATGGTCACGAATAAAATGATGCTTTACATCTATATGTTTTGTTCTAGCTTGATCTTTAGCATTCTTGCTCAAATCAATTGCTCCTTTGTTGTCGCCATAAATAACAACGGAATCCTGTGTGCAGAGTAATTCACTCAGAAGACCTTTTAACCAAAGTCCTTCTTGTATTTGTATGGCATTGGTTAAAACCATATACTCGGCTTCAGTAGACGACAGGTTACTTTTTGGAACACCAACACACTGGCCCAGAATTTAGCATGAATACATAATATCCAGTTGTTGACTTTCTATCATAAGTATCGCTCGCCCAATCAGCATCAGAATATCCATACAGCGCACGATCAGA
>NW_007444649.1:0-400 GCF_000475195.1 Diaphorina citri | reverse complement strand
GCCTTTTCTACAAGTTTGGCCATGCCTCGGGATGAACTAGCGGGATTCCGGAGCGAAGCGACGGAATTCAGCTAGTTTTATATATTTTCCAGTCCAGTGTGAAAGGTGGAGAAAAAAATAGGTGAATAATGCCCTATTTTTCCTGGCCTAGATTTTTCCAATCTGTGAGCTAATGAATAAGTGAGTGTGTACGTGAGTTTCAGATCTTTTTCTCTTTTGACCTATAGATATCTTCCCTCTTTTCATCCCTATATTTTGCTGCCCCTATTTGGACTCCTGGTGAAAACTATTTCTATATATTTTTTTCCTAACAAAACATCCGCTTGCCTACCAAGTTTATAATATATTCTCTCTCTCTCTCTCTCTCTCTCTCTCTCTCTCTCTCTCTCTCTCTCTCTCT
>NW_007444648.1:0-400 GCF_000475195.1 Diaphorina citri | reverse complement strand
TCGAAGAGAGAAGGAAGACAGGATAGGAAAAAGCCAGCCGTTCCGAGAACGAACATTATCCCATCAGGATAAAATCCGTCCCTAGCGGGAATCGAACCCGCGGCCTTAGCGCTTACAAAGCAGACGCACTACCAACTAAGCTAACTAGGCTGGCTTTTTCAACATTGAGCTTTGTGCCTACCTAGGAACCCACAAGTACCTATCGACTAGCTTCCACTCCTTCTCGGAATTATATAATATAAAGGGAACAAGAAAGAAAAGTTCTGTGAAGTTCCCTTTTCTTCTTCTGCTTTTCCATTTCCCTAATTAACCTGATGAGTTGTTTTGCTTTTGTTTTGAAAATAGGTACCTACCTATAGAAAAGAAACATTTTTGTTTTAATTAAAAAAAGTGAACATTT
>NW_007444647.1:0-400 GCF_000475195.1 Diaphorina citri | reverse complement strand
TACCTGCCTGGTTACCTGGCAAGTACAAGGTAGGTTATTCTCTGCAACAAAAAGTTCAACAACAACAAAATTCAGAAAGAAAAGCAAAGATCCATTAGATTTAATTATTTTGTTCTCAATGGAAACTCCTTTTTAATTGAAATCCTCAGCGTGAATTAACAATGAATGTCTGTCCTTCTTCTTAAGACTACATTTTTGCGCTAGTTGAAAGATTTGCTTTATTTATTTTTCAAATTTGAAGTCTGAAAATTCTCTTTCATCCCTTTTTTTTTGTTTTAAGTAAATTCTTGTGAAATACAAGTAGGTACCTAGGCATGACAGACTTAATTTCCAGTGTTCTTATGTGATCAAAAATCTGGCGGAATTTTCTCTGCCCACATCTGAAGATCTTTCCCTTTGT
>NW_007444646.1:0-400 GCF_000475195.1 Diaphorina citri | reverse complement strand
TAGGGTAAAAGAACACTCAAATAAGCATCATTCAATAGGATAAGGAAAGTCGTGTGATGTTCACACCAGATTTTTTCGATTAAATGTTATAGTTTTAGAGCACTATTTGTGAATTCATTAAAAGACCTTTTTTCTAGAAACAACAGATTAGAAATAGGGGTACACTGCCTTTGCCATTAGTTAGTTGCCCCACATTTCTACAACAAAAATGCTCTGTAGATTACAGAGCAGGCTACCTACATACTCAAAGGAAACTAGGAAGTAGGTACCTACATTTTTTTAACATAAAAAAAAAAGATTTTTAAAAAAAGCTGAAATGAAAATTACTTGCCAGCATTTTCATTCTACAGAGCAGCATTTTCTCTCTGAATCCAATTTTTTTTCTTTTTCCATTGAAACT
>NW_007444645.1:0-400 GCF_000475195.1 Diaphorina citri | reverse complement strand
CAAATTTCTTGACCCCGCCGGGAATCGAACCCGGGTCTCCCGCGTGCAAGGCGAGCGCAGTGACCACTACGCCGTGGGTGCTGACTACTATTCTTAATAATACGTATGTTGTATGTATGTTGCAAATGTCGGGATCTTTGACCATCAGGCCATTTTTCCTCTCGCATCCCAATATTTCTCTACAATGTCATTGCTGGCTTCTAAGGCAGGACAGAAGTTTAGGTGTGAGGAGTTCATAGGGGCATTCAAGGAACATAGAGGACAGATAGGAGAGTCTTTAATATTGATTTTGTAGAGGTGTTGAGACAGACAGTAATAATAATAATAATTCTTAATATACTTACTATTGATGGCATTTGTCATTAGTTGTTCTACTTGTTCATAGTCGCCCTCATGTACT
>NW_007444644.1:0-400 GCF_000475195.1 Diaphorina citri | reverse complement strand
ATATAATTGGATTGTAAAGAAAGTTTTGAGACAGATGAATCGACATTCAATATTGAAACCCCAACTAACATCGTTCTAAATACATAATAATTATCTTGTATGTCAATAAATATCAGGAAGAAAAGGTTCTCCAAGAGCTCCATCCTCCGACAATATTTAGAGGTAACGTTGATCGTAAAACAATGACATCACAGAAGAAAAACTCCAAACACTTTCTCTTCATTAACCATCTGGTTGAGATCTTGACAGCCTCAACGAAGAAGTAAGGTAATTATTGTACTGTCCAACAATATCGTCCGAAACCCGAAGAATAAGGAACAGATTTTCCCCTACTTTTTGTCCATGGTGGTTTGATTTCTTTTCTCTTTGACAAGAGCATAATGATCGCAATGAATAAATG
>NW_007444643.1:0-400 GCF_000475195.1 Diaphorina citri | reverse complement strand
ATGTACCATCAAAGTGAAGTCGAGGAAGTTGTTTGTCTGATTATTGTTCCATACAAAATTTCAGAATGTTTACTTCACTAATCATCTAAGAAGTCCATTTTATTCTACGGAGAACCATGTTTTATTAAGCAATCAAATCTTGCGTTCTTATTGGGACACCCTTTATTATAATTAAGTTGTCTCAATCATCCAGGATCGACTGTATTTCATATCGGTAGATAAAGTCGAAAGTTATGATTTGCCATAGCCACCTTGGTGTACCCGGAGTCACACACATATTTCCAATATTTATGACAACGCCAGTTACTATACTATACGCCATGTACAGGTTGTTTTTACTATAACTACTTGCAAATACTACTTAACTGATACTACACTCATACTACTGCTAACTAATACT
>NW_007444642.1:0-400 GCF_000475195.1 Diaphorina citri | reverse complement strand
CCTCAAAAGAGCCAGTGTTATTGTCTGTGGCTTGACAGGGCTGGTTTTGTCTCAGTTTTACGTCCTCCAGCGAGACAGCCCCGCTCTATAAGTCCATGTTGAAATGAATGCTGACTTCTGGACAAGCGCAGTAACAAGAAAAACTTCAAAAATTTGACTAACATCTAGCGTGCCGGGAGGTCGCGAACATCAAGAGTTCGAATCCCCCGCTCCGCCCGGCCTATATTAAGATTATACTATACTTATGTAGATATTGGTATTGGTAAAGGTAGGGCCATCGGCTTTAATAAACGCCCTTGGTCACTGCGACCTGGTTAGATCCTTTGTGACATTCCCTTTATTTTTTCCTAGAAGAGCCCTAGACTTCTTACGAAGGCCAGGGTTCTTTTAGGACTGATTT
>NW_007444641.1:0-400 GCF_000475195.1 Diaphorina citri | reverse complement strand
TCCCATCAGGATAAAATCCGCCCCGGGCGGGAATCGAACCCGCGGCTTAGCGCTTACAAGGCAGACGCACTACCAACTGAGCTAACTAGGCTGGACCTACTGTCTTGGTACTTAATTCTTGTCAATTTAGTTATTCTTGTTATTTTAGGCACCTACTTTCTTGTCTTGTTTGGTATAAAAGGTGTCCAATGTCCATTTAAATGGAGCCAAATGTGTTGCTCAATAATTGCATTACCCTAATTAAGTAGTTAAAGGGAAATTAAAAATAGATCGTTTTCGAATATGGGAACGTAGGGTTCAAGTGGATCGTATTTTAAAGTTAATGGAGTTGTGTAGGTACCCTAATGAACTAATTAACTATTAGGCATTAGATGCGTGGATGCTAGATTAAATATTTATT
>NW_007444640.1:0-400 GCF_000475195.1 Diaphorina citri | reverse complement strand
ATAACAACTAACCGGTAGTCACTCCTAGACTCCTAGCTCCCCAAGTCCATGAGCCTTGACCTGGTACAGTCATAGATTTTGGCTTTCTTTGAAGAATTCCAATAGTGTTCTTGTTATACTAGTTCCATAGGATAGTAATGCATGGTATAGATTGGTATAGTCATCCAATACATTCTTATTAAGAGTGCTGTCATCAGCAAAAGTCGAAAGATCGAAACAGATGTCCAGGGCCAGGGATCTAAGCCATATCGGTCTACAGTAGACAATACTTAATCTGAGGCATTCCTTTTTTGTGTGGCTCTTGACAAAAATTTATGCCCACATCCACTTAAAAAAAGATGTGGAGAGGTGGAGACGTAGTACCTTTGAACTGCGGCTTAGGAAGAAAGGAGATCTTTGT
>NW_007444639.1:0-400 GCF_000475195.1 Diaphorina citri | reverse complement strand
AATTTGTGGATGAGAAAACATCCCTTCTTCCCTCTCTGTGTCCTTTGTCTCTTTCTCTTTATCTATCTCTTCCTCTCTTTCTTTGTCTCCCTCACTTTTCCGTTTTCCTCTGTAGCCTTTGTTCTCTTTTTCCCTCTACCTCTACCTTCCTCTCCATTTCTCTTTATCTCTGTCTCAACCTCTCTCTCCTTTTCTCTCCCTCCGCCTTCTCGTTCCTTCTCTCTTTTTCTCCCCTTTTCTTCTCTTGATTTATCCACCCTTCTTTTTCTCCCTCATTTTCCTCTTTCTCTGTCACCCTCTCTATCTATTCCTGCTTCTCTTTCTCCTTTCTCTCCCTCTCTCTCTCTCTCTCTCTCTCTCTCTCTCTCTCTCTCAAGATAAGAACACAATGGCGTCAGTA
>NW_007444638.1:0-400 GCF_000475195.1 Diaphorina citri | reverse complement strand
GGGTATCAAGTTTCTAATCAACAGACAAGAGTTCTGGAGACAACAGAGATCTGTCACGGACATCCCTAAACCTATGACAAGGAAGAAGAGAATGGAGTTGGCTAAACCCAAAGTTAAAGCTTAGGGCTAAATCCAAACAACCTATGATTGAGAAGAAGAGATTGGCTAGATCCAAAGTTAAAGCTTAGGGCTAAAACAACTTTACACAATATGCAGTGTTAAAGGTAAAAGAGAAAAAAGTAATACTAGAGGTTTTTGTTGTTGACAAATGTCTGCAACATTGACCACTAGGCCATTTTCCTACGCGCATCCCAATACTTTCTTAAGAGGTAGAACCAGGCCAAAATCCAAACAGTGACTTACTAAGGGGTGGATGCTCCAAATTTTAGGTAGATATTTT
>NW_007444637.1:0-400 GCF_000475195.1 Diaphorina citri | reverse complement strand
TTCAAGACAGATTTACAATTCCAGACATAGTCCTGGGAAGTTTAGAGAGCCAACCAAATTTTCTAGGGAGGCCCACAGTTCACCAACCGGTAATACGTAGCCAAGGCCTTGAACACTATTGCATCATTTCTAGACCCGAAATCAGCCCATACCATCGAAATCTGTGCATATCAGGTAGAATAGTGCATTATTCCAGCAACAAAAAAGAGAATTTGCTACCAGCCAACCAAACCTGGTGCATACGCATACCACATAAAACAGTGTATTGTTCCAGCAATAAAAAAAAAATAATTTGCAACTAGCCAAGCTTTAGACATGCTGAAACACAAAGCCAAATAACTTATAACTTCCAACCTATACAAAATACGAACAATTTCGTGTAGAACAGCTATTATCATAA
>NW_007444636.1:0-400 GCF_000475195.1 Diaphorina citri | reverse complement strand
AGAAGAACAGCTAACCCTAACCAGCCTAGCTAGCTGATAGTTTCAAAGGGTTCTCTCTGCTTGAAAAGAACAAGCACAGATGGTTGACTACGGTACCTTTCGGCTATAGCTGAGAAGCCACTACAACAACCCGTCCCGACAAAGTGTTCCGATTGTTTCCAATCACCTTGTACAAGATGCCACAGGACGGAAACCACTGATGCCGAGGTGTCACCTAGAAGAGTTTATGGCGATTGAGATTTCCGCACCACAATGTTCAATTTCCACGTCTCCTCTCATCGTTATTGAAGATTGAACTTGATAATGACTGTACGGATGAATGGACAAGTGAGTTATAATTTAATATTCGGTACTTCTTTCTTCTGTGAGTCACTGGGTGTTGGCGAGGTTTCGACATCTT
>NW_007444635.1:0-400 GCF_000475195.1 Diaphorina citri | reverse complement strand
TTTTTTGTCGTCGGGAAAATAAGACACGCTTTCATATTTGCTTTTTTATCTCAAAGAAGGAAAAGTTAGAAAATGGAAGTGGCTTTCTTTTAAGTCTTGAAATGGAGACTCTTGGGCTCGAAATTCAGACATTATTTCTTAATTGGAGAGGATGTTATTTAATTGAATGTTGGTAACTTTAAATAATCTAAGTTATAAAATATTTTTCTCAGACGAGGAGGAAACTAAAGAAAATCATTTTCAAATTTCTGGCACCTCATTTAGCTTCACAACATTATATCTGATAACAAAATTCACAAGCCACATTGGAAATTATGTTCAACACTAATTAACATAGAATGTGAACACCCTGTATAGACATTAATTGGGAATGGTTGAGATGTTCATCCGGTAGATAAAT
>NW_007444634.1:0-400 GCF_000475195.1 Diaphorina citri | reverse complement strand
ACCAAAGAGACCAACGAAGACTGCTCCCATGATACCTGACAGTCAGAAAAGACTGATTCTTGAGGAGGTTTTGAAACCTGTGAATACGGGTAATTGAAAATATGATCTCAGTAGATGTTATCACACTAGCTTTGCACCCCGAAGGTGTGGGTTCGAATCTAAAATTTGTACTGTAGGGAATGAGTATCCGCTCTGTATATGCATGAGAGGTAGCATTACCAAAGAGAAAAGATTTCATTGGGATTTAGACTTAATATCATATCATTTACCACATTTATATACTATGCATAGGTTTTTTACTTGGGTTATTTATGAAATTGGATACTTACGAGTTGGTTATTTATCCCGACTATCCCGTGAAATAGACGAAACTCCTAGTCGGGATAAATAACCAACTCGT
>NW_007444633.1:0-400 GCF_000475195.1 Diaphorina citri | reverse complement strand
TCGAACACTGAGTAAAGTTTCATTGCATTGTCGCGGGTTAACCCACACCACTCCAAAACTTGTTACTTGTTTGTGTACAATCACTTAATGGAAGTGGGAACAGCTATGGTTTGGAAATAATAATAATAAAAGTGTCCAATCTAATTTCAATCAATGTAAAAGCAGGGGTTCTTAACCTTTTTTTGAAGTGGCGGACCACTTATATGGACGGACTATCGAAATCTTTAATGTTATTTTAGAATACATATATGCCCCTTTGTGTTTTGAGAGGTAACATGGGAGGCCTCAGTACTAGTGTACCTACTGATTTTGTACAATTACCTATATTTATATATGAAAGTTTTTATATGTTCTCAATCTAATGTACTAAATAAAGGCTTTACATTACATGTATACCTAT
>NW_007444632.1:0-400 GCF_000475195.1 Diaphorina citri | reverse complement strand
ATTTTAGTTCGGTTAACAATCATTGGCCTGTGAAACCACATTGGCCTGAGACACCCAGTATTTTAAGTATCTACCTATGGGGCTCTTGTTTAACCATAGACTTACCTGTTTCTTTACCATAGTACGTATATCACCATTATTACAATGGCTACTTATGTATTCATTAGAGAGAAACTCCGCCTACCTGGTGCTTTATGAGTAGTCGTAAAATTACTATTCCTATGCTTTGGCCAATCTAACCATGACCATTCTGTATGTATTTTCATATACTATTCGTTATTTACTTACTACTCTGTATGTATTTCCATACACTGTTATTTACTTACTTACTATTCAATTTTATCATAGACACTCTGGCTTCACATAGATCACATGGTACGTTTTGATTGAACTTATCTAA
>NW_007444631.1:0-400 GCF_000475195.1 Diaphorina citri | reverse complement strand
AACAATTACTCAATAACTCTAGAACGCGGCTAGTTGGAAAACATTATTTCTCTCCCTCCCTCTCTAAGATGTTCAACTCACACTTAATCACGGACAGAGCGCACCACTGTGCTTTCTTCCAGTGAGACATGAGGAGCCACTTTTTGACCTTTGCCACCATATTGGCCAAATTATCGGGATCCGATCTCATGATGGCATCAAATTCGGCAAACTTCCCCGGACGGAAGAACACCTTGGACACACCGAACTTGTAATCCTTCTCGTTCATACCCAGAGCTCGGAACAGTGCCTGGGAACAGTATAGATTTGAATTGTATTGGAATTTGATACATAAATAAATAAAGTTGATAATATTTTTATTTGTTTATGATCTAGCTGTGCTGACAAAAGTGGAAAGTTC
>NW_007444630.1:0-400 GCF_000475195.1 Diaphorina citri | reverse complement strand
TATGTTACGTCTATTGTACTTGCCATGTTTAGAGGTATGTTCCTCAGACGAGAGTTTTGAGATGTTCATGTGAAAACTTGGCTGTTTTATGAATCGGTGAAAACCTGAAAAGTGTCATAAATTCTGAAAAACATCCGGCTCAGTATTAGAACTCTGAAGAACTTTAGATAGTAGACTAACCGGTTTTGAGCTCTTTAGAATTGTGCCGTCTTCAATTAATTTTGGAGATGTGGGTGGACGTAGGATTTTTTCCCCCAAGACACGGGAAGATGATTTTAGGGCATAATTAAATATCCCCAAGTAGCTCCATCAAAACACGAAAACCGTTTCAAAATTTCAACACCATAAATTCGAAATTAATCATCTCCGTTTTCCCACTTACGTCTCCTTCATAAATTAA
>NW_007444629.1:0-400 GCF_000475195.1 Diaphorina citri | reverse complement strand
TCCAGAGCAATTTGCCTAAATGAGGTGAAGAATTATGTGTGGTGTATTGGTAAAAGGTGTTGAGATAGCGTAGGTGTGCTAACGGAGAATTTGGATATAGGGACAGGAGTGTGAGGAATGATTGCAGTGGAATGATGCTCGGTGCAGAAAAGTTGATTTTAGTGCGAGTGAAAAATGTGGCTTGGAAATAAATTGTGTGAATACTTTCTTTTTTGATGATTGGCTGGTTAGAAGTTGCTCAATGATATATTATGGCCAAGGCTAAAAACACGTCGCCAGCCTAGTTAGCTTAGTTGGTAGTGCGTCTGCCTTGCAAGCGCTCGGCCGCGGGTTCGATTCCCGCCCGGGGCGGATTTTATCCTGCTGGGATAATGTTCATTCTCGGAACGGCTGGCTTTCT
>NW_007444628.1:0-400 GCF_000475195.1 Diaphorina citri | reverse complement strand
TAAGTATCTGAGGATATCATGTTACCAGAGACACTTAATGTCCCCCTTAAGTCGAATTAGTTAACTTCCTTCACTTGCCATGTTGGCTGCAGTCCAAACGCATCATTTAGCCTTTTGGATAGCCTCGAGAGATTAGGGAAGAGAGAGGAGGACATGGAGGGGCAGAAAAACATAAGGAAGGAGAATAGAGATATTGTGGAAATGCAATGGAGGAAGAGAGAGAATGGGAAAATGGGGAACAAAAGAGAGGGAGAGATAAGAATGAACTTTGGGGAGAGAAAGAGAGAAAAGAAAGAGAGAGAGAAGGAGATTGATGAGAAGGGAGATAATGGGGGAGAAAGGAAGGAGAAGGGAAAGAAGACAGAGGTGAAGAAGGAGGTTATTAAAGAACAAAAGAGGG
>NW_007444627.1:0-400 GCF_000475195.1 Diaphorina citri | reverse complement strand
CCATACTCGTGCATATTGTTTCTTACCATTAAGAGCTTTATCCACTGGTTGAAATATGTCTTTCAGTTTCAGATACAATTGGAATTGATCATCGGTTGTCCTCAGTGCCATAGAATCCGGTTGGTTATCCACCGAGTTTGAAGACGTAAAGTGATAGAAGTGAGGATGTTGTGGTGGTGGCGGCGGTGGTGGTGGTGGTTGTGGGTAAAATTGTGGAGGATAGGGGTAAGGAGGAGGGGGATAATATGGATTATAAAGGTGATAAGGATTCGGTGGCATATAATTCGGATTTCTATAGTTGTGGTGATGTCTTCGTTTTTTGTGTGATCGATGGGATTTGCGATGTCGTTTCTTGTATCTTTGCTTGGAAAATAATGACTTGTTTGCAAATGTAGCGCAT
>NW_007444626.1:0-400 GCF_000475195.1 Diaphorina citri | reverse complement strand
AGTATCGAATGGTGGGTAGAAAGGGAAGGAGAGAGAAGGAAATGTTATGGGGGAGAGGAACGAGAGGGAAGTTTCACAGTTTTCACACATGCAAAAGTCTGAAAAATAATAATGCACATTAATTTTGTAATGGCAAAATAATAGAAAAAACATGGTACTACATCACAGCTATTAATAGTTATAAGTTATAATCTATGTATAGCTAGACCTGTTAACTTTAACAGCGGTAACCAACATTGCCATCACCCTTGGTTACTTGAAAAGTGATTATTATTGGGAATTGGGAGGATGAACCTATTACAGAAGAGGGAGCTGCATTAGCTGTGCTGCATTAGCTGGCCTCGCCTATAATGGTGTGACTATCGAACCAGTTGTTCGTGAAGCTGGTCCTAATGGAGGT
>NW_007444625.1:0-400 GCF_000475195.1 Diaphorina citri | reverse complement strand
GGATAAACAAGGTATATTCTATTCTATTCTATTCTATTCTATTCTATTCTATTCTATTCTATTCTATTCTATTCTATTGAGTAGGTAAGTACTGGCTAAAGTATTGTTCTAACAAAGTTGCAGCCACTCCCTCACAAACTAAGTAGGTAATTACAGATGTATGTGTAATGCCCATATGGTTGTCCAATTAATTTTTATTGTGACTGTTGATTTTTGTTTCAGGTTATCCATGACTGTAGGAATGACAGTATTCTTCTCTATGAGCAGTTTGGCATTACACTCAGAAATGTATTTGATACTCAGGTAAGTTCCAGTTTTAAAAAATGTCACGGGGTTATTTGGCCCGTGGCGAGAGGATAAATGAAAACACTTCGATTGAGGAAATTAATGAACAGTTACT
>NW_007444624.1:0-400 GCF_000475195.1 Diaphorina citri | reverse complement strand
ACAAAAGTGGATCACACCGTACCACCAGCATAGTGACTGTGATACAAAAATGGATCACATCGTACACAATGTGTTAAAGTAGCGGATATCAAGGATTTTCCCCCGTTCCAATATTACCAAGAATGCTGTAATGACTATAGTAGTCTCTAAAATATAACGTACATACAGAATTTCAGATGGCCACTTAGCTTCCATAAGAACCTCTTGCTTTTTCGCATTACCCTAAACCAATAGCTTCCAGCTTCCATAGTTTCCCTGCATTAGCTAAGAAAGAGTTAGTACCCTATACTATCCTCAGAGAGACTAATAGATTCTTCTATTTTTTAGCGCAAAATAACACGTTAATAACGCTATCTAAATTCTAACCCATCACAGAAAATAGTTTTTTCGTCGTATGTAA
>NW_007444623.1:0-400 GCF_000475195.1 Diaphorina citri | reverse complement strand
TCCAAGGTTCTAGTCCTGGTAAGTTAAAATAAATCTACGAAAAGTAGAATGAAATATACCTTGTTTATCCTGCTCAAATGAGACTACACAAGTATAGGTATATACATATCCTAAGTTATTCTGTTACGTAGAACAGGTCGACTATTCACAAACACCTCTCCACCAAGTTCTATCATTAAATTTTTGTTGGTTTTCAATGAGACTGGGATTTTGAGTTCTTCTGGTGATATCTTTGTTAGTTTGATCATTCCATCTCAAGCATGGTCTACCTTGCTTTCTAGTTCCTTCTAGGTATTACGCACATTTCAAAGTGTCATTTAAACCTTTTGCTCCCATTTCAAAGTGTCATTTAACCCTTTTGCTCCCATTTCAAAGTGTCATTTAACCCTTTTGCTCCCAT
>NW_007444622.1:0-400 GCF_000475195.1 Diaphorina citri | reverse complement strand
CGTCCCGAAATCGAAGAGAGAAGGAAGACAGGATAGGAGAAAGCCAGCCGTTCCGAGAACGAACATTATACCATCAGGCGCCCCCGGCGGGAATCGAACCCGCGGCCTAGCGCCTACAAGGCAGACGCACTACCAACTAAGCTAACTAGGCTGGCCTTTTAGATTGGGAATGTCAGGGAGTTCTACTATCTCCACTAATTTTCTCAATAGCGAATGCACTAATTTTCAATTCCATAAGGCAGGGAGTTCAGGCATCATTTTTCGTTATTTCAATCATAGAAGCTCAGACGAAAGGGAGCTTTCCCTATTTAATATTAATACCTAGCTAATATTAAATGATTTATTTATTTTCAGAGTTAATGACAGATAAAATAATACCTACCTAGCAAGAGCAATATTT
>NW_007444621.1:0-400 GCF_000475195.1 Diaphorina citri | reverse complement strand
TCGAATAACCCTTTTTTTATGAACTCTACAGGCACCTTGATTTTTCTGTCCAGGTAGTCTGGTTTCAAGTAGTGTTTCCTTTGTTCTCCTGATTTGAAAGGATGATATTGGTCTTGCAAATCTTGTATTTCTATTATCTTAAGCGAGACCAGATTCTAATAATGTGGGGGAATTCTGTTCGCTCTTTTCAAATACGCTTCCACTCTGTCATCCACCCCATTTCCCCACATAGGGGGTAGGGGTAACAAGGTACCTCGGTAATCTTTTCCTTACCAAAGGCAAAGGCCATAAAAAGTCAGTTCTTCAGTTGTCTGTTGTTCTAAAAAAAAAAAAAAAAAAATTTTAGTAGTGATAACAGCTGGTTATGATGATGGTGACGATGAAAACGAATTAAATTTTG
>NW_007444620.1:0-400 GCF_000475195.1 Diaphorina citri | reverse complement strand
CGAAGAGAGGAGGACAGAGTAGGCGAAAGTCAGGCATTCGGAGACCAAAATTGTTCTGTTTAGGAGACATATCTTTTTGGGAGGAAGTTGGTCCCGGGCAGAAATCTTAATTCTACCTGTGACCTAGGCGCTTCCCAGCTGACTACGGTGGATGGATTTAGTTTGTCTGTGTGTGTTTGTTCCACCATATCTTTTGAACGGTTAGCCATATTTTAGTGAAATCTGGCTACCAAAGCTAAACACATAAAGGAAATTTCATGTGGAGGTATTTTCGTTTCAGGACAATGACCACTGAGCCACTTAACATTAGAAAACTGACCACTGCTCCAAAGGAACTGAAACTGAATGGAGAAACTGAATGGAGTAGTGTCAGTTTTTCCAAAAGGAAAATAGTCAGCTC
>NW_007444619.1:0-400 GCF_000475195.1 Diaphorina citri | reverse complement strand
ATGATAGGGTTAGGTAGCACGCAAAAAGAACTTTCACAAATGATCAACTTTCAGGGAATGATATGGTTAGGTAGTACACATCAAGATTTTTCACAAATGATCAACTTTTTGTGTGTTATTGGTTTTAGTATAGGGTTCAAAAACATATAAAAAGGACTTCATAAACACCGCTATGAAGGTACATATATAGGTACATTATTAAGTAGATATTCACATTCATACCAAAAGTACAGGCAAACCAAAGTCTTGCTAACACCTTTTTCTTCTTATACTTACATATTATGTATTTTTGATCTTTCATTTACCTACATTTTGTTATCTCCTTTTCATCCTTTCCTCCTTGTGTTGTTCTTTTTCAATAGATATATTGATTTTTGACACCTAGCTATTCATAATTTAA
>NW_007444618.1:0-400 GCF_000475195.1 Diaphorina citri | reverse complement strand
ATGATGCCAATACTAAAAGAACGCGATCCCAGGACGAATGGAACAAATTTTAGTATACAAGGTCCCATCGACACGGAGACGAGACTATTGAACGGTTTCCGTTAATATCTTGACCATAGGAAACACATAAAACAATCTGATTCCAAAGACTCATAAACAGACAACATGTTACAGAAAAATATAAAAAATAAACAACGATGTTTACGGTTTATAGCAAAACTCCTACATGTTGGAGATCTGATGAATTTATTTAAAATAAAACTCTTTTTACGAGCTGCCATATGATTAGGTTTGATTATTCATAATTAAGTCCTCATTGCCTGTGCGGGTAACAACTGGACCAAGGATCCGCCGAGAATCAATATAAAATATCTTGCTTTGAAAACAAGATAAGTAAGTA
>NW_007444617.1:0-400 GCF_000475195.1 Diaphorina citri | reverse complement strand
TCTGCCTCCGTAACATAGTAGTCGACACCATTGATCCGGACTCTGGATCCTGAGATTGCTGGTTCAAAAGACGACGGCGGAGGACTTTTTTTTAACGGTACCTATGAATGTCAAAATTCGCATACCTTATAGCTATAATAATCCTAAGGTTCCAGGACAAGTATGTATTTATTTTTTCAAGTAGGTATTAAGTATCTAAAGAACACAAAAGTTTGGTATTAACTTTGAGTGAAACTGATAGGTTTAAATTCGGTAAAACTTGGTTAGGTGTAAGTACCTAGTACCTATGTATACTTGGCTGCAATTTTCCTTTTTTGTTGCAATGGAGGAGTTGCAAATGGGTAAAAATTATAAATAAATGGTCGATTCCTGTGTAAAAAGTTGGGAAAAATCCCAATCT
>NW_007444616.1:0-400 GCF_000475195.1 Diaphorina citri | reverse complement strand
TATGTCACGTGACTACGTGAAGCCTACACTCCTTACCTTGTTACGATTAGGTAGGCGAAACCTCTCTGATCCCATTTAACAAATTTTAATAAACTTAATTAAATTTAAATCTAGAAAGAAGTCGAAGAAAAGTTAGGAGCTACCAACTTATTGTAGTGTTTTTCGCTTTTTAACTTTTTAATGGTGATGGAGGGAACTGTATTAACTGCTAAGGACTTATTGTCCCGAAATACATACAATATAGAAGAGAGAAGGAAAATAGGATAGGAGAAAGCCATCCGTTCCGAGAACGAACCTTACCTGTTCAGGATAAAGTTCACTCCGGGCTGGAATCGAACCCTCGAAAACATCTCTTTATTACAATGTTCATGACTTCATGAGATTGGTACCAGAGTTCCGA
>NW_007444615.1:0-400 GCF_000475195.1 Diaphorina citri | reverse complement strand
CTGCCCTAATTGTTGTTCAGAAAAATAAGTAGATATCTTTCCAAGATGGTAAAGTTATGACTGTATCTTGAGATATCTCCTCAGTTACTTTCATTTTATCTCTTTTTGAATTAACTTTGACACTCAAGGAAACATTATTGAAAGGTTTTTGAACTTTTGTTATTCGGTAATGTGCTATTTGAGTAATAGCTGGTAGGAAATCAGAAAAAAATAGCACACAAGTTAAAGCTGACAATTGGTAAAAACTTTTAACTCTCCCAAACTTACCACAAAAAGTTTGCAAGTGGTCTAAGTAAAAGAATAGACGAAGAAATAAATTATTTATTTTTTAAGAAAATAAAAAAAAATTACGCTTACTTTTTTTATATTTATTTTTATATTTTTTAAGTTTTCTATATTA
>NW_007444614.1:0-400 GCF_000475195.1 Diaphorina citri | reverse complement strand
TTGGGATAGTTTTCCGAGGGTGCACCACGTTTTCCTCGCCCAACACCAGCAGGGTATCCCTCCAGGCACTCCCTACGCTCCCTGCTGCACTCCCCATGGAGTGAAGAATTTTCCATCACTCCAAGTGATAATGTGTGGCGTATCACCGAAATGGGTCATTACGAATTATCTCGCTATGTTGAATTAGGTCATCAAGATGCTGTTTTAGTAGGTGGAGAATTTCCAGTGGCTTTATGATGTCGAACGCACTGAAGAAACTGAAGATGAGTGTTAAGCGTTTTGGTTTTCGTTTGGATGGGTAACCATCTGGACAAGAGTAGGTAGGTAATTATCACTGAAGTTAAGTAAACTTAGTTTTAATTTTAATGGCCGGCCTCCGGAAGTCCGGGACACATCACAT
>NW_007444613.1:0-400 GCF_000475195.1 Diaphorina citri | reverse complement strand
TTTTACTATCTTTTTCTCACACTCATTCTCCCTCCCTACATTTTGTTCCTATTATATCTCTCTTTCTGTCTTCCTCTTTACTTCCCTCATTCCCTTCCCTTCTTCTTTTTTCGTGTTCTTCCTCCCCCTGTTTCTTCCTCTTTCCTCCCTCAACTTCTTGTACTTCCTTTACCCATTTCCTCTTCCTCCTTCGCTATCTGACCCTCCCTTTACATCTTTCTCTCCCTCTTTATATTTCTATCCCTCCAAAATTCTCTTTCCCACTTACTTTAACTCTCGTCACTCTCCCTAATTCTTTTCACCTCGCCAGCCAGTTAAACACATTTTTAGCCCGTCCTTCCTTTATTATTACGATAGTAATAAAAAAAAGTATAGTGGACGGGCTATTGTATTCGCTTCG
>NW_007444612.1:0-400 GCF_000475195.1 Diaphorina citri | reverse complement strand
CTCCTCTCTCTCTCTCTCTCTCTCTCTCTCTCTCTCTCTCTCTCTCTCTCTCTCTAAAAAAAGAAAAAAAAATTAAAAATTGTCGAAACTTTGCTTTTTTCCTCTTTAAATAAATTACGAGTACGCCAGCTTTCATCTGTCAAAAACATAGAAATCGAAACCTTTCCAATACAAAATCTGCAGAGCATAAAAGAACCGCTTTTTTTTACCCCACAGTTAATTTATTTATATAAAGAAAAAAAAATTGCAGACAGTAGATTCGTATAAGCTTAGCCCATCTTTTGGGGCTGTTTGCCTCTACATAGCCCTACACATAGTATAGCCCTTGCTTGCCATGCAGAAGGTCCCGGGTTCGAATCCCACCATCGACAAAAATTTGTACTCGTTTTTCGATTGCAAA
>NW_007444611.1:0-400 GCF_000475195.1 Diaphorina citri | reverse complement strand
TGATGAGGATTTATGTGAAATCCTGGAAATCTTTTGTTTCCTCTTGTCATTATAGTACCATGTCCCTAAATACAATGTCCATAGTATCCTTATATACTCCATGGTTCACTAGGCACATTATGGCTATTCACTATACTCATACCAATTTTCCTCGCTACTCCACAAGTAACCTATTCTAGACTATAAGCAAAACATTGTTCCAGACACTTCTATTCCAACGAAGCACCTCTCAGAACTTGATTTTCCAGAAGCTTGAGGGCACTTGGTCTCAAAAGTTGGACAACTTTGCGGGTAGTTTTAAGGTTATCCTCAGAAACATCCCAATCTCCCACTATACTAACAGTGCTCGTATAAATAGTTATGTGAAAGTGTATCACGGCTTAATCAAGACATTACCGCG
>NW_007444610.1:0-400 GCF_000475195.1 Diaphorina citri | reverse complement strand
ATAGTCAATTAATCGTGAATCAGGCAGAAATTTACAAACAGAATATGCAAACACCGTTCCCATTATTTTAATTACTTGATAACTTGGTATAATATGATACATGTTTAATCACAAGTATAATCCAAGTTAAATGTAGGTAGGTACACACCCACCTGACTCGTGTTGATACCAAATAAACAACTTTGCTTCTAAAACTTCCAAGAGATAAACATCGAGGTAGACTCAAGACCAAAGTGGTGCTGTATCTTATGTTAATCAATGTTGTGATAGAGCTGGCTCATGTAAACAACTGAATATGTGAGAGTCTGAGAGTTATTGTCCGAAGTGACCCTGTCATTTTTCGCCTACCGCATCTTCACAAAGTTATGAATGAGTCCACCAAACTTCATAGATCAGTCTG
>NW_007444609.1:0-400 GCF_000475195.1 Diaphorina citri | reverse complement strand
GGGGATCTCATAACTTTTTGCAGAAACTTAGCATAATATGACGTATGAGCGTAGCGCAACAAAGTACAAAATTAATAGACATAGTAACATCATTTGGTAAGGTTTGGTGAGTTTGGGTTATTTCTGAGTAAAAAACACCATAGTAATATATTTGGGTAAGTTTTAGTAAGTTCGTCGGGTCGTTTCCGACTGAAAAAATACCATAGTAACATCATTATGTAAGTTTTAGTAAGTTCGGGTCATTCCCGAGTTAAAAATGCCATAGTAACATCATTGGGTAAGTTTTAGTAAGTTCCGAACATTTCCGAGTGAAAAATACCACAATAACATCATTGGGTAAGTTTTGGTAAGTTCCGATCATTTCCGAGTGAAAAATTAAATAATAACATCATTGGGTAAG
>NW_007444608.1:0-400 GCF_000475195.1 Diaphorina citri | reverse complement strand
AGAACATGAGTATAATGGAAATCGCGGGAATTAGAGAGCAGAGAACATGAGTATAACGAGAAAAGAATGAGTTAAAAGAAGGACGAGAATGAAGGAACAACAAGAGGCAGTAGAAGAAAAGACGTAAGGGAAGAAAGAGGAAAATTTGGGAGGGAGGAATATTATGTAAAAGGAGGAGAAGAAGAGGGGAGACAGCGATTTCCCCAAACAAGCGGAAACAGCGTTTTCTCAGGACTAAGAGAGAGGTTGATAGGAGAGAGGAGAAGATGATGGAAAAGAGGAAGAATGGATAGGAGAGAGGGTTGAGATTAGAACTATGAGGAGGGAACGAGAGAGGGGGAAAGGAGAAGAGGAGAGGAAGGGGAAGGAAGAAGTGGGGTATTTCAGTATTTTATTATTT
>NW_007444607.1:0-400 GCF_000475195.1 Diaphorina citri | reverse complement strand
TCCTCTTCTTACAATCTCTCCGGCTATGGCTTCTGGTGTTACAATGCCAACAATGATCTTCATCCTTATCGTTCCGCCGGTCTGATGTAGAGTGGTGGGCCGCCTCGTCGGAAAATGTCACTCGTCTAACTGGTAGGGCGGTGCGGGATGCCTGCTTCGCTGCCTCGAAGGTAAGGGCATATGCTAGGGCCTCAGTTGTTGTCTTCTTTCCGGCCAGACGAACTGCTAGTTGCAACTCGGGATCGGCTATAGCGTTCACAAAAGCATCATAGGCCATTACATTCAGGAGCTCCGGGTTGCTATGGCTGTAAGACAGGTAGGTCAATCTCTCGATGTCAGCATGAAGTTCTTGCAGGGACTCGCCACTCTTCTGCATCCGGTTACGAAGCTGGATACGGTA
>NW_007444606.1:0-400 GCF_000475195.1 Diaphorina citri | reverse complement strand
ATTATAAGTAATAATAGGTATAAGTATTTAAATAAGTCAAATATGTTTTCAAACAAACTCATACCTATTACCGATGAAAAATATTTCTCTGAAACAAATTTAACAAATAAGTGAAGCAAATAGTGTTTGTGCCAATAAAATTTCACCTAACTGCATTGCAAACAATACCTACGTGTTTTCCTTCTATTTCATTGGACATTTAGTAGATGTTGCAATTTGTGTCACGAAAAACAATAATTTATTGCTTTCTAATTTAGTGAAAATTTAGTGGATGTGCCTATTTCATCTCTCTATATTATAAACACTGTATTGTTCTACATAATATGAAGTGAAAAATTAGTGGATGTCTCAGTTTCGCCTCCTTAAGTTACGAACAATATTTTCCTTGGAATAAAACGAA
>NW_007444605.1:0-400 GCF_000475195.1 Diaphorina citri | reverse complement strand
TGACCAATCAAATGCCTTGAGACTATGCTTAGCACGAACTTAAGAGCCAGCATTTTGTTCATAAATATGGGTGATAGAATTTGCTCAGGAAAAAGGCTTCTACAGGTATCCCAATGGTCCAATCAGAACCAAAATCCAATCCAATATCCTTTATTGAGAATGCTCCGAGACGGCTCCGCACAATCTTCGAACGTACTCAGACGACAATAATAAACATGAACCTATAGGCCCGAACCTCAGTGTAATACCTCGGGTAAAACCCCGCTATAATGATTCTTAAACCCAAACAAAGTAACAACCTTCTACTTTCTAGACATATGAAACCAACCGAAGAGTAAGTGGACACTTTCTTAACAAGTTCAATGCACTTTGTGTAATGATATGTTATGATGACTCCATA
>NW_007444604.1:0-400 GCF_000475195.1 Diaphorina citri | reverse complement strand
TAATTTAGACTGAAGGGAGAAGACAGGAGGGGTGGGGAATTGGAGGGGAGCAAGGGCCGTATTTAGGGGCCCGGACCAACCCCCTCTCGCGCTTCATTTTTCTCCTTTACTGTACGTCAGAGCCGTCAGACTGCGAAAAATTGGGGTCGAGGGGGCCCGGCTAACCCTCCCCCTTCGAGCTTCCTTTTTATCCTGTTCCTCCTGGATACGGCCCTGGAGGGGAGGGAGGTGTTTGACACCCAAATTGTTAGGAAGGGTGAGGTCGGAATAGAAAGAGGCTTTGGCAGCGTTTTTCAAAGTCATTTCCGAAACGAAATCTTGTCGGTTCTGAAAATTAAGAAGCAATTCGTTGGTTGTTAGTCAATCAGTTTAGAACTTTAGATAGGTCTTTTCCTCTCTC
>NW_007444603.1:0-400 GCF_000475195.1 Diaphorina citri | reverse complement strand
TAACTCGACCGTTTTGCATTTGGTTTGGATGTTTGTTTGAATGTTTGTTCCGCTATAACTCGCGATTGCCTGGTCCGACTTTGTTGAAATTTGGTACAGGTTTAAGTAGCGAGTTCAAATTTGATGTACCTACAAAACCAGATAAGATGTATCTTTGATGACATAACAATAAGATATTTCCCATTATCACTCTTTAAGGCAAAGGGAACACCTAGGAAATAATGTCTTTGAGGAGGATAAACAATATTATTAGAGGCTTTTTTCACAGTCGACCCATTTTTGGAATGACTTAAGATTTGATTTGATGATGAAACAATATTATTCCATTTTTACCTACCTGCATTTTGGAACCACAGCTTCCTTGGCTTTCAGAAAGTTCTTGTAGTCGATGAATTTTTCA
>NW_007444602.1:0-400 GCF_000475195.1 Diaphorina citri | reverse complement strand
AGGTCCATACCAAATTTGGTGCTTTCCTGAAGAAATGCAGCTTTTGGCCAAAATTGTGACGTTAGGCCACCCACTACAATAGTCCGTCCACTATACCTTTTATTATTAGTAATAATAAAGGAAGGACGGACTAAAAATTGATCGATGTTTGCATTGCTATTTTCAATTTATAATTTTCCCCTTGATGAAAAAAAAGAAAAAAATAAAGGCTTTTTTTTTTTCATAATTTAATTTCCATTTTTTCTTGATTTATTTAATTTGCAATGAAAAGAAAAAGTCATCTCGAAAATTCTTTGAAAATTTTTCCAACATAGTTATTATGAGTAACTAGCTGAATTCCGTCGCTTCGCTCCGGAATCCCGCTAGTTCATCCCGAGGCATGGCCAAACTTGTGGAAAAG
>NW_007444601.1:0-400 GCF_000475195.1 Diaphorina citri | reverse complement strand
CGTTAGGCCAGCCACTCACTATCAGGTCAGTTCCTGATAGAGAGTCAGTTCTACCTGATAGTTTGTGTGTACTGTGTATGTACTCATCAAGATAATGATTTATGCGTTAGGCCAGCCACTCACTATCAGGTCAGTTCCTGATAGAGAGTCAGTTCTACCTGATAGTTTGTGTGTACTGTGTACTCATCAAGATGCCTGATCAGGTGTAGTTGTCAGGTCTACCTGATAGTGAATGGCTGGCCTTACGATTGCCTTAAGTCCTCCATTTGCACATGAAATAACTGCGCCGCATTTTTTTTTTTTTTTGTAAGTTTTCGGTCTACACATTCACACATCCTGGGGGATGAACGTTAACACGAAAAGAATGAGGAACAGCGCCGCAGGCAAAAATTGTGAGCTA
>NW_007444600.1:0-400 GCF_000475195.1 Diaphorina citri | reverse complement strand
GAACATCCGTAGTACGATGTACACAGAACCATACCTTTGCATTCATTTGAAGACGTGGAGCACATCTTGGAACACTTGTGTCCGAAACGATTTCTATCACATGGAATTTCACATTGGTTGCCTGTGAACCCAGGAGGGCAGCTACATAAAGAATTGTCCATGGGTGATCCTCCATTGAGACAGGTGGTAACATTGTCAGTTACCCTGGAGTGTTCCAGCGTGTTGTAAATTTTATCAAGATCAGATTTCACACATACCTTTGCCATGTTCATTTTACTCATGTCAACATATCTCTCTTCCCATATGTTTCCAATGCGAATAGCAAAGTTTTCAGCTTCTACTTTGATTCGTTTCTGTTTTGTCCATCCCTCAGGAAATATAAGATTCACTTTGGCCAGAA
>NW_007444599.1:0-400 GCF_000475195.1 Diaphorina citri | reverse complement strand
TTCTGGGTTCCTTGTATTATAATTTCGAAATTAGTTTTCACTTTTCAACATGGTGTCGTGTTGCCTTTCTTTGTGTCATCTTCAGCTACTTATATGTATTATAATTTCGAAATTAGTTTTCACTTTTCAACATGGTGTCGTGTTGCCTTTCTTTGTGTCATCTTCAGCTACTTATAAAAAAACTCAGACAAATTTCTTTCTTTTTTCCTTTCTCCTTAGGAAGGATCTGATCTCTCCAAGGAATAGGTATACATAACTACATATTTTCCATGTATCTCTATGTACTTTGACACTCTTTCGCTCTTTGTTTACTCCTGACACTGCTGCATTTCGTGAAAATTTCAATATACAAAGATATCCAATACCAAGAGTGCTCTTTGTATTGAAGGATAAACTGCGA
>NW_007444598.1:0-400 GCF_000475195.1 Diaphorina citri | reverse complement strand
TTGGTGATGGAAAAATGAGAAACAAATCGAAAGTAGATATGTTATTTCGGTATTTATTGAAATGTCCACAAAACGTCCGCATTTCAATGCTTTTTTCCAAGGTAAGGTTGTCAGTTCTATTATGATACAACAATCAAGAGAGGAAAAAATACAACCTTCGAATACAGCTCCCTCTGTAACAATGTAACATTATGTACCTCCCTGCCAAAAACTCAAATGAGAGGAGAATTTCATTCCCCCCATTTATCTTGACATGGAGAGAGCTTTCGATACGCTTGTGTTCAAACAACGCTGATGAAGTTGCTTCATTTCAAAATCTAATATATACACACAAACTAAAAACGGAACGTAAAAACTTCTTGATAAATGTGTCCCGGTCACGATTCTCCTGTCTGATTGA
>NW_007444597.1:0-400 GCF_000475195.1 Diaphorina citri | reverse complement strand
TGTTGTTGTTTTTGTTGTTATTTGCGGGTCCAGTAAGAGAGACATGAAATCAATAAATTAAATAACAAATGATTATTATTATCAACCCTGTGTATAACGTATAACGAGAATGCACCATTTGTATAACGAGAACATGATACGAGTACCTGTACCTACCTATGTATGTAGATATGTACCTACATACCTATTTATAGCAATAGGTACATGTGTTAGGTACCTACATACCCTCCTACAGATATTGTTTCCCTACTACCTACCTATGTATGTAGATATGTACATACCTATTTATAGCAATAGGTACATGTGTTAGGTACCTACATACCCTCCTACAGATATTGTTTTCCTACTACCCACCTATAGGTCAACAACATTTTCAATTTATTGTCTTTTTGGGCCTGGG
>NW_007444596.1:0-400 GCF_000475195.1 Diaphorina citri | reverse complement strand
AATGAGAAAATTAGTTGCCTTTCTAATTTTTAAATTTACCAATGTCCTGAATCATCTTGTTATCCACAAAGATTAGTGTAAAATGTAGCAAAATCCTTTTGATAGTAGGTATAGTGTAGACGCTCTTTTACATGTGCGGCCTTTTATTAGACCGCACTAACTTCGTTCTTGTTTTAATCTTTTAATTGTCAGCCTTGTTAGCTTGGAAGGTAGGGCGTCGGCCTCGTAAGCGCTAAGCTCAATGCCCGCCCGGGCTGGATTTTATCCTAAACAGATAGAGTTTTTCTCTATTAACGACTGGCTTTACGTTATAGCTCCTTCTATATATCAAAATTTTCTCTTTTTTCGCCCGAATTTCCATAAAACTTCGTTTTGTCACTAACTCACTACCAACCTACAA
>NW_007444595.1:0-400 GCF_000475195.1 Diaphorina citri | reverse complement strand
CATGATCACGATACTTTGTTATTTTTTCTCATGTCACATTGGTTTGAGTGCATTTTCAGAATATTACCAAGCTTTTTCGACAAAAGTTTGTTTTTTTAGTGCTTAGCTGTTATTGATTTTTCGATATCATTCGAAAACACTTTTTTTTTTATTTTTAAAACTTCAAATTCAAAGGGCAAAGGAAATAATGTTGAGAGAGGGCAAATTTTCCTCTTGGTGTGTGATTCTGTTTGACCCAATCCTTCTGTAACATGGCTGGGTTTTTGTGTTGTGAATTGGCTGTTGTTTGTTATTTTGCATGGCTTCTCCTGGTTTTGCTTGAAGTATTCAAGATCAAGTTCACCCGCTAGCTCCCTGTCTACAGAGGTCAGATATTACACATCCCGGCAGCCATCTTGGA
>NW_007444594.1:0-400 GCF_000475195.1 Diaphorina citri | reverse complement strand
GTGAAGAGTAAAAGTTATTTTCATATTTAGATACTTAAAATGAACCTTCACAAAGTTACTAAGTCTACCATCAATATGATAAGTAGGGCCATCAGCTATAATAAACGCCCTTGGTCACTTCGACCTGGTTAGATCTTTTGTAACATGGACAAACGTACCAATAGGCCCTAAAAGGAAATAGCCTTTTTTTTGTCGTCGACCTTTCACCTTTGGTCGAAAACGAAAGAACAATGTGAAGAGTAAAAGTTATTTGTGTTCTTCTTTTCAAGATGAATCTTCACAAAGTTACGTCAGAATCTATCAATACGAAAGAACAATGTTAAAAAACAAATATAGATATGTACCTGAAACATACAGAAAACAACAAATTGAAAATAAACCCCGAAAAGCTCTCACTTTG
>NW_007444593.1:0-400 GCF_000475195.1 Diaphorina citri | reverse complement strand
AATAATGATAAAATAAAATAAAAAAAAAAAAAACAAAAAACAAATAAATACGAAATAATTATAACCGGAGGGTTAGTTTATAATTTTCCTATCTCAGGGAGGGGAAGCTCGTGTTGTATTTTCCAACATCTACCTGACTAGGTAGGTAGGTAGGTAGGTATAATGGTATATACATACCTTATTCAGGGACATTTTTTATCAATGCCGCGGGATATATTAGGAAAAAAATTGGGTTTTTCCAATTCAAAACACTGTAGGTAGGTAGGTAATCGATATTTGGATTGCCACAGGTACATATCCTGGCAATCTCTTTCTTTCTCTCTGTTGGAGCCTGTGGGGTAGCTTTCAGGACACAAATTTACCACAAAACTGAGTTTAAAATAAGATGGAAGTTTAAATA
>NW_007444592.1:0-400 GCF_000475195.1 Diaphorina citri | reverse complement strand
TTTGGATTTCGCACAACTACATGTAAGCTTGAAATCTGGAACTATTATATTTTATCAAACCATACCAATTTCATAAGAAATACCCGTGTGAAATTGGGAATGATGTGAATCTCTCAATTCTCTCACATTCAGAAACATCAGAAATAATGTCAAAATGCCAATAACGTCAGAAATCAAAATCATCGTGATCCAGTCCTCCCTAGCAGTAGGAGGTAGCATAGGTCTCTTTAAAAAAAGAGGTTTGATAGAGGGAACTGTAACTACTGAGGTCTTATCGTCCCGAAATCGAAGAGAAAAGGCAGACAGGATAGGAGAAAGCCAACCGTTCACAGATCTAAATGTCTATTCCCTGATCATAACACTTGGACAGATGTTGATTTGTTGATGGACGCAATCTGAA
>NW_007444591.1:0-400 GCF_000475195.1 Diaphorina citri | reverse complement strand
TCCGCCCCGGGCGGGAATCGAACCCGCGGCCTAGCGCTTACAAGGCAGACGCGCTACCAACTAAGCTAACTAGGCTAGCTTACGAGCATTCTATTGAGTTCTATTCGGGAACGCGATAGAAATCCACCCCGCGTAAGGTAAAATGCGCTCAAAGGAAGAAGAAGGAGAGGCCGCTGATAGTAAGGTAAAGTTCCCACTTTACCAAGGTAAAGTTCCCACTTTACCAAGGTAAAGTTCCCACTTTACCTTATAGGGGAGAGGAGAGGGAAAGAAGAGTGGGAAAGAGAGGTTCAGGTGAAAATAGGAGGCAGAAACAGAGGAGAAAAAAGAGGAAGTAAATGAGAAATGCGGGAGAGAGATTCAAGTGGGAGAGAGAGGAAAGGAGAAAGAGGAACGAGAG
>NW_007444590.1:0-400 GCF_000475195.1 Diaphorina citri | reverse complement strand
CCCCTAACTGCGGCCCTTCCACTGACCTATGGAAAATATACCTTAGGTAAACTAGGTAATATGTATGGATTCATACAATGTATGATGAATCCATACATACACATACATTGTATGAATCCATTTCGGAATCCGATTCGTACATTGAAAAAAGAGCCTAAAAATTTCTCTCTCTCTCTCTTTCTTTCTTCTCTTGTTTTATTCCTACCTACCCTTCTCTCTCTCTCTCTCTCTCACTCATTTTCCTATGCCCTCTCTTTCTTTCTCTTGTACCATTTCCATTTCTACCGAACTATTTTGAAAACACATTTCCCCATTTCCATACAAAAAGGACACAATTATGTTAACGCTATTAGAGAGAGAGAAAAAAAGGGATATAAAGAGAGAGAGAGAGAGAGAGAGA
>NW_007444589.1:0-400 GCF_000475195.1 Diaphorina citri | reverse complement strand
CGACACAGGCCACAAGCGTCTAATGTAGCAGTTGTTCCATTGCTACGAAATAAAAACGGCGGTGGAACACTCATCTTCTTTTTTAAGTCGAATTCTTTCTAACTGGGAATCCAAGTGACTGGTCATTTTCCCCTGTTTATCCAGGTTTCCCAATTACAATTTATTATAAAAGAAGAAGTCAAAATCTTTCTCATTTCGACGGGTCCCAATTAGATAGGATTGACTGTGCATAAGATCTTGCTTAGACTGCGAAAGTAAAGGGATTTTTCAGTCTCCTTCTAACAGAGTGTACCTATTCTATTTTATCTGAAGAAACTTGACACAGGCGGAAACAAAGGGTTCCCCGTGTTCTCGTATCTTATCCGTCAGTCATTTCTCCAGTTTGAGATATTCGCGACGC
>NW_007444588.1:0-400 GCF_000475195.1 Diaphorina citri | reverse complement strand
AGGGTAAAAGAACACTCAAATAAGCATCATTCAATAGGATAAGGAAAGTCGTGTGATGTTCACACCAGATTTTTTTTCGGACCATACAAAATGTCCGGTAGGTAATCTAATTTAGAGTGTCCCCGGGCATAAGTTGAGGTCCCTAGAGCCTAAATCCAAAGTTTCAGCCATTGGTCCGTGTGTGTGTGTCTGTCTGTCTGTGTGTGTGTCTGTCTGTAAACAAAATATCTCGAGAACGGTAAGAGCTAGAGACTTGAAATTTGGTATGTAGATGTCAAATGTGACAAGGATGCGACACGAAACTTTTGGTTAAGATCGGTATTAACGGTTGGCGGCATTTTACCGCTTTTTGGCGGTTTTCGGTGTAATTTAACAATATCTCGGGAACGGTATGAGCTAG
>NW_007444587.1:0-400 GCF_000475195.1 Diaphorina citri | reverse complement strand
ATTGAGTGTGTTTTTTTTTTTTTTTTTTTTTTTCTTTTCTTTCTGTTTTTCTCCCTAGATAATAAAATTGCTTATTCTTGAACCCCAACAGATCCCTGAGTACCCCAAAGTACATTTTACAATCCCACGATCAGTAATTTATTCACTTTTGTTACCCATATGAAATACAGGCATATGAAATACAGGGTGGACTCTAATTCAGGGTTTATACGCGACCAGGAAAACATGGAAAAGTAAAAGTAAAGGAATCTGAAAATCGGCCAAAAAGTCATGGAGAATCTAAAGAAAATCTGGGAAAGTCATGTCATAAACCCTGTAATTTGCTTAATAAGAGACAGTTAAACAAGATCAAATCAATTTCCTAGGAGCTTAGTGAAATGGAAACCTCACCATGCAGGTC
>NW_007444586.1:0-400 GCF_000475195.1 Diaphorina citri | reverse complement strand
TGGTTAGGGTTAGCTGTTCTCCTCCCTGTTTATAGTCCCACAGCCAGACGCTAGTCTTCTCTCTGTTTAATGTCCCCTTGCCAGACAACCCTTTTTATGTTCATTGTAGGCAGCTTCAAAAGTTTCAACTCGGAAAGTTTTGAAGACATGTCAGGCTGTCTAAGTGTAGGTAATATAGGTAGGTATACCTTCAGGGTCTGTTTTTATAGCAGGATTGGATTCGAGGGGACTGCGGTTCGAATCCCACTGGTGACATAAAATATTCGAGTCTGAAGAGACAGTTCAATTTAAGAAAGGGAGAAATAATATTAAGATATAGATATAGAGAAAAAGCAAGTGGAAAAGAGAGAGAGAGAGAGAGAGAGAGAGAGAGAGAGAGAGAGAGAGAGAGAGAGAGAGA
>NW_007444585.1:0-400 GCF_000475195.1 Diaphorina citri | reverse complement strand
GTACAAACCATGTCTTCCATATTCACCTTGAACTTGAAGGTGTCTTCAGTTGGGCACCACTCAATTCCCAACACTTTCACGTAAGTATTCTCTTGCTCATTCCACTGTACATTACCTTCTGTTACATTGTCTGGCTTGGTAATAGCTTGTAACACAGCTAGAGTATTACTAGCGAATTTTGTAAGCTGAAATCCGCCACTGCTTAATAACGAGGCACATTGTGTAAGAGTACTCACCGCCTCTGTCTCATCTAGGAAACTAGGTAAATAGTCATCCATGTAGAACTCCTGTAATTCCCCTGCTGCCAGTGGATACACCTTAACTTCATCATCGGCCAGCTGACGAAGTACACGCTGAGCGAGGTAGGGTTGTTACCAATTGAGCCCGTGAGGTGCTGCTT
>NW_007444584.1:0-400 GCF_000475195.1 Diaphorina citri | reverse complement strand
TAGAATACTTGTGATCGACGAAGACTTGAAAAAATTTTATGAAATGAAAAAATTAAAATTGTTATTTATTAATTCAAATGAACATTAAAATTGTATTTATTATTATTTGCTTTTTTTCAATATGAGGACTGAGGTTGTTGAGATGAGTACTACACTACTACAAAACACTTCGAGCCTCCTTAGTCAAGTTGTTGGTCAGTGAAAAGTTCCGGGTGTGATTCCCGACCTGTGACACAGAGGTTGGAAGTTGTACGAGTACTTCGGTATCCACCAGTGGAATTGAAAGAGAAGGAGGGTCCTGAAATCATAACAGAGAAGTTAGTTTTGCTGCACTACAAAGAGGGCTAGGTTAGGCTAAGCTTTAAAGAGATTAGCCTAGCCTAGCCCTGTGTATACTGTA
>NW_007444583.1:0-400 GCF_000475195.1 Diaphorina citri | reverse complement strand
TTTCCAATATCATTTGAGAAAAAAATTTAAAAAATCAAAAAGTGAAAAGCGTCCGAACACGCCCCGGTCTCCCCTACAGTCCTATTTTATTTACCTACCTAACGTAGGTGTATATTTAGTTTTCATTTATTTATACCTTTCTAATTCTTTTCTTTCTGAAAAGAGACTAGAATAAATTAATGTAAATTCAAACGAGTTCTACCCGTGTGTAACACCTACAAGCCTAGACAACCTACATATACTCTTTTACTCCTATAGGTAATACCTATAGGTACATATAGGTATAATATCGGTACCTTCTTCTTGATGCCCTCAGAGACCTTGCCTTTCTACCGTTCTTGAAAGCTGCAACAGAAGTTTTTTTTTTTTTTTTTTTTTTTTTTTTTTTTTTTTCAAAGTA
>NW_007444582.1:0-400 GCF_000475195.1 Diaphorina citri | reverse complement strand
GAAGTTATTGAAAATTGAATAAAGGTGTTCCCACAAATTTACAGGGTACTTGGAAATCCAAAGAAAATTATGGGACTTAAGAATCGACATTTTCTTATTCTTCTTTACCTTTTCCCGTGTTCATAAGGCGTCGGCGTTTTTCGCCAGCCTCTCAATCAGCCCTGGAGTGATTGCTTTGGGCTGACATTTGGTTTTGGTTACAAAAATTTGACGTGTAGATGCAACCGCATTCAACTTTTCTGCTATTTCTTTAGCAAGGGAAATTTCAGAAGTCCCCCAGCCAGACTGAAAAAAGAAGCGTTTCATCACTTTCATCCTTTCATTTTTAGTCCGTCCTTCCTTTATTATTACAATAGTAATAACAAGCTGGGTCCGTCCCTCCGGGAATTATTTAGCCCGT
>NW_007444581.1:0-400 GCF_000475195.1 Diaphorina citri | reverse complement strand
CTAACGGCCTGGTCTACATTCAAACTGAAAAGAATTGGAACGCCTTGAAAGTAGGTTTCAACTTGTTCGACCCTTTTTTCCAAAATCGAAAGACAAAGCTTTACTAAACTCTACAGAGTAATGAAAAATAGTCAAAATATTAAATTCACACTTAATCACCCTGTATGTACGTATAACATGCAAATCTGTACATGAGGTTTCAACTTGTTCGACCCTTTTTTCCAAAATCGAAAGACAAAGCTTTACTAAACTCTACAGAGTAATGAAAAATAGTCAAAATATAAAATTCACACTTGATCACCCTGTATATATTTACGTATAACATGCAAATCTGTACATAGAGAAATCAGCATCGGGATATTACACTCAGATAAAGAAGAAATTGTAGCAGTTTTTTGTT
>NW_007444580.1:0-400 GCF_000475195.1 Diaphorina citri | reverse complement strand
GAGAGCTGTGTTCCAGGGTCGAACCTAATACGGTAATACGGGTTAGAGGCCCTGGCGAGAAAAAGGTGCCGCACAGGCCTGCCCCATTTGGGCTCCATTGATTTAATAAGGTCCCAGAATACCGGTGAAGTTAGCCCTCAGAAATGAAGTGAGCCCCAAAATTCTGGCGTGAAAAAACCCCAGGACTTCACACGGTAAATATTGCTTAAGGATGGCTGCTTTGAGCCTTTTCTTCCCAGAGTTTGCCTCAATTGTTTGGCCCAGGGGTAGATTGGAGAGGAAAAAGAGGAGAAGGAGGGGGATGGAATTGATAGAGAAGGGAGGGGTGCAAAGTTTTCCGTTTTCTTGCTGACCACAACGCTGTGTGAAGCCTCTTTCTTCTCCTGCTCCTCCTCCTCTT
>NW_007444579.1:0-400 GCF_000475195.1 Diaphorina citri | reverse complement strand
AAACATGATGTAAACAAGATGGCGCCAACATGGGTTGCGTTATGGGGATCAGGATTCGATGCGAAATCTCCCTATTGTCTCTCTACCTCCAATACGAAAATACAAATGGTTCCTTTATGCAAATGGGGGTGAAATTTTCAAATTATCACACACACACACACAGAAAGAGAAATTATGTATCTACAGGGTGTCCCAGAAATTCTTTCCGACATTGACTTTTTCGCCCATGAAATGGGTTTGATAGAGAGAACTGTAACAGCGAAGGGAAGACCTTCCCGAAATCGGGGACGAACCTGTTGATGATAAGGTTCACTCCGGGCGAGAATCGAGCACGCGACCTGGTGCTTAGAAGGCAGGAGCACTACCTAAGTTGATTGGGCTGGATATAGGGCCGTATTTA
>NW_007444578.1:0-400 GCF_000475195.1 Diaphorina citri | reverse complement strand
GGAGCGCGTAGCGCGACCGTATTGTTTCAAAGTGTGAAGCTAATGGGGAGCGCGTAGCGCCACCGTATTTTCTCAAAGTGAGAAGCCGATGGGAAGCGCGTAACGCGACCATATTCTATACAAGTGCGAAGTTGCGAAGTCAATAGGGAGCGCGTAACGCAACTTTAGCATTCTTTCTGGTGAGGAGCTAGCTAGGTATCCATAATCCTACTGAGGTTTTTTCTTTTACTAAAATATTCTAAACCGTGGCGAAGCACGGGCACAACAGCTAGTCCTAAAATAAAAAAAGAACCAGAAAACGAAGAAAATATGTTGGAGTCCCCATTTTGGGGTCCCAGAAGTAAGAAGGGCCAGAACTGAGGGGGATTTTGTGTTCTGCACGTTTCAGAGTCCAATAGGT
>NW_007444577.1:0-400 GCF_000475195.1 Diaphorina citri | reverse complement strand
ACCGAAGCGAATACAATAGTCCGTCCACTATACCTTTTATTATTAGTAATAATAAAGGAAGGACGGACTAAAAAGACATCTTTTCTTTATTCTGCTATCGCCATTCGGCAAAAGCTAAAGCCGCTACAACAACAACAACAACAACAACAACAACAACAGTGAATGAATCAGAAGGACAGAAATCTTGATCTGTGTAAAACAATATTGTAATTGAAATGCACCAAATAAAACATTTGATTTGATTTGAAAAATCGTGCCGGAAAGAACTTATCAGAAAAAAAGCCCCAGCGAGCCTCGAAGGACAACTGGAGCCCAAAAGCTAACTACAGTCGAACCTGGATAAAGAGCAATCCAAGGGACCGGCAATATTTTGCTCTTTATAGAGGTTTGCTCTTTAAAT
>NW_007444576.1:0-400 GCF_000475195.1 Diaphorina citri | reverse complement strand
AGGGAGAGAGAGGGAGGGAGGGAGGGAGAGAGAGAGGGAGGGAGAGAGAGAGTGAGAGGGGGGGAGGGAGAGAGTGAGAGAGAAGGAGGGAGGGAGAGTGAGAGAGAGAGAGGGAGAGTGAGAGAGAGAGAGAGCGCGCGTTCAGTTTACAATATTTAACACACCTAAGTACATATTACTCGTATAAAGCACAGAAAATTCCTTCTAGTCCTAAAGAAATAAAGCGTATCCTCCTTCCTTTAAAGGAGAGTTCCAAAAACTCTCTAAGTCCTAAAGAAATAAAGCGTATCCTCCTTCCTTTAAAGGAGAGTTCCAAAAACTCCCTAAGTCCTAAAGAAATAAAGCGTATGAAATAATGACAGAACGGGGGGGAGGGGGGGGGGAGAGAAGGGACTCATAA
>NW_007444575.1:0-400 GCF_000475195.1 Diaphorina citri | reverse complement strand
CTGGGCTCCAAGTTCTTCTCTTCTGGACGCACCGAGTATCAAACGTACCAGCAGGCACGGCGGAGTGTTAGCACACAGCGATCCTTTATCAGGTAAGAATAATAGACTCTAGAAAAGGTGATTATTGGTTATTGTTAGGTTTATACTAGATTGTTAGGTTTGTCTAGTAGACATCCTATGTATTGACATTATTGCTAATCGTTATATGTTTTTGGATAGGTACCTACTTTTGTTTCTCATCTGACTCGAGTTTCAAAACTCGAGGCGAAAGTCGAATGAGAAACAATTAAGTATTTGGTAAGCAATAATGTCTAGAATAGGCATCAAACCTTACTCTCCCATGAACCAAGCACTCCTAAATTCCTGTCCAGCCTTGGAAGCCAGCAGTCCCATTGTATAA
>NW_007444574.1:0-400 GCF_000475195.1 Diaphorina citri | reverse complement strand
CAGTGGTCACCCAGTATTTCCAAGCCTTGCCGTGAAATCCACCTTGACACCCGTTTCCACAATCCTTACAGCAAGATAGCAGGTCATCTGATGAAAGTCGCACATGTCTCTTCCCTCTTGAAGCAATGCAGACCCGATCTGACATGGCTTCCACAGCACCCAATGCCTGCAGGGAAAGGAAAGCAATGTTAACCCGAATATACAGGTCGATCTGACTCGACGTTAAGACATATTGTGGGTCGGATGCGACCATACCATAAAAGCCGGGTTTTTAAGACGTTTGCTAGAGGGAACGTTCTGGGACTTGAACGGCAGATGTGAGTACTCTTAGGCTAGCCACTCACTGTCAGGTAAACATGACAGGCGGACCTGACGAGGTGTACCTGTCGGGTCTACCTGA
>NW_007444573.1:0-400 GCF_000475195.1 Diaphorina citri | reverse complement strand
GGCAGTTACACCTACAGTGACGTAAAACCCCTGTGAAACAAATTATCAAGTCGGTGTGAAATTGTGAATCAGTTGAAAACACTCGTGAAAGTGTCTCATTATCGCAACTGACTGAATTAACATAAAACAGTAGCAACCTAGCAATAATCTGCATATATTGGCACCTGTGTAACGTATGAACATAATGGGAATATGCTAATGGCAAAATAGCCAGTGCATATGTCTTAACGCGGGAACTTTATAGTCCATTTGTTAAGGTGAGAATCTAGTGGCGACAGTGATGTAAGAAACTAAAATCAAAAGTCCCTCCAAGACTATTGGACAGTCCGTCAAATCCCTTCCAAAAAGTCCAAAACTATTGAAATTTCCCTCCAAAACCATTGACCATTCCCTCAAATTT
>NW_007444572.1:0-400 GCF_000475195.1 Diaphorina citri | reverse complement strand
CCATTCTATCCCCTCCCTCTGCTACCCTCCCACTCATTCTATACCTTCTCCTTCCCACCCACTATACATACCCTCGATGCTCTTTTCTCCATCCCTCATTCTATCCCCTCCCAAATATTCTAAACATACATTGCATGCCCTTCATTCTTCTTTTCCTAGATCATTCTATCCTCCCCTCTTCTACCCTCCCACTCATTCTTCTCCTTACCACCCACTACATACCCTCCATCCTCATTTTCTCCATCCCTCATTCTTACCCCTCCCAAATATTCCAAACTTCTCTTTCCTACCCACCCACCCATGTACTACTTACCCTCCATTCTACATTTTCCTAACTCATTCGATTTGTGTACCGCAATATGTTTTTTAATAGTAGCTCCCCCCCACTCTTTCTTTCTCA
>NW_007444571.1:0-400 GCF_000475195.1 Diaphorina citri | reverse complement strand
TTCTCCTCTGAAGGCATGTGATGGTATTAGTTCCTCGGACAGTGATGGTGGCTATTCCACCATGAAGAATCGTAGAAAGGGAAGAAGCAAAACCCGCAGATCCAGCAGACTGGCAGAAAAAGGGATATCACAAAATTCTACTAAGAATTTAGTTGTTACTATTCATAAAGAAACTTGAACATATTCCATCAGGTTTTTCTTTCTTTTTCTAGTTTGTATTTTAGATTCTCCCCCTTTTTCAAGATATAAATACTTCAATTATGAGTTTTAAAATTTTTCAGTGGAACATAAATGGCTTGTTGAATAAGTCAGATGAACTTCAAATACTTGTAAAAAATTTCTCCCCTTCTGTTTTTTGTATTCAAGAAACTCATCTTAAACCATCAAGTAAAATTCCAAT
>NW_007444570.1:0-400 GCF_000475195.1 Diaphorina citri | reverse complement strand
GACCCTGTGTTTTCCCTCTGGCGTTTCCTGAAATATTTATTGTTCGATTGTGAATTGCTTGTTTTATGTCTTGATTGTATTTGGCTTCTCTTTTGATATTGCTTGATTTTTTTATTTACTTTTAGTTATTTGGCTTCTAGTTTGATACAGGTAGCTTGATTCTTACGCATTGGGACGAAATTCTTCGCTTTGACCACATTCTTTTGCAACTCGGCCTTCAGGCCGGTGTTCTCGGCTTCTTTGTGTGATAGAGGTTTACTGTCACATATCCGCTAAGGTTTTTAGTATTGGGACTTTTTTTAAAGAGGTTTGACAGAGGGAGCTGTAACTACTATGGTCTTATCGTCCCGAAATCGAAGAGAGAAGGAAGACAGGATAGGAGAAAGCCAGCCGTTCCGAG
>NW_007444569.1:0-400 GCF_000475195.1 Diaphorina citri | reverse complement strand
TAATAACAAACACAACCATAGGCTGTCAGAAGAGAAAGATTTATATTTCCCGAATAGCTACGGCAACGCCGCTTTTTTTCTGTGACGGGATGAAATGTTGCCATGTGTTAACAATTTGTCACTTTCCTCCTCCTCCTCCTCCTGATTCGTCTCCTCTTCCTCCTCCTTCTCTTCCACTTCCTTCTCCCCTTTTTCCTTCTTCTCCGCCTGTTTCCACTCGAAATTCCTCTGAAATATTTTTTCCCGTACCGTTTGGGAGGGTTTTATTGGATGTAAGATTATAAACAAATGACTCTCATCAATCCCCACACTATTCCAGGTTTTGGGGGTGAATTTTGAAGAACTTACGTCACATGTCAGGCATATTGCTATGTTTGCAATCACATGAAACTTTCAAGTT
>NW_007444568.1:0-400 GCF_000475195.1 Diaphorina citri | reverse complement strand
TATTTACTGAAGGGAGATTACTCTTATCTCCATCAACTTAGAGCCTTAGACCTGGGAGCTACTCACGTAACTGGGCGAGATCAGGTCGTTTGTCCGAGATAATAGCGCTACATTCTTGTATGTAATGGGTACCTAGGTCTTGTAGGTCGACTCATTCAAACTACATTTTTCAAACACAGTTTTCATTAAATCAATTTTCAAGCTAAGAAAAAAGAGACAGCACGTTGAATACACCATCAGTTACCGATGGATTGAAGTCAAGTGATGTTCGGCATTGTTGGTATCCAAATGGGCAACCATCTAGGCAATCACGTGCTACTGTCTTTTCCCAGCATCACTCAAGTGGGGTGAGGTTAATGTAAGGGTAGTAGCAACACAACAACACACCTTTCTTTCTGAA
>NW_007444567.1:0-400 GCF_000475195.1 Diaphorina citri | reverse complement strand
AATCGAGCAGGAAACACAGCTTTCGATAGCATTCGTAGACATTTCGAAGGCTTTCGACTCTACAGATCGGAAAATGTTAATAAATATCCTGCAACGAATTAATTGTCCACCGACCACCACTTCAGTACTTCAATCGATGCTTGACGGAACTACATCTACAGTCAGAGCTGAAAACATGTATTCTGAACCTTTTGAGATAAAAACTGGAGTCAAGCAAGGTTGTGTCATTTCACCTCTTTTATTCATCCTTTACATGCACGCCATAGTAAAAAACGTAACCGACCAAAACATCGGCGGAGTGGAGATAGTCTACAGAAATGACCAAAACCTAATAAACAGGAGAAATCTAAAGGCGTCCACAAAGGTAAAAGAAAGCAAAATTACAGACTTGATGTTTGCG
>NW_007444566.1:0-400 GCF_000475195.1 Diaphorina citri | reverse complement strand
TCCTTCTCTCTTCGATTTCGGGACGATAAGACCATAGCAGTTACAGTTCCCTCTGTCAAACCTCTTGAAAAAAAAAAGTACTGTTACGGTAGTGTTCCTTAGGTCATGGTATAATAGTTTGCCCTTAGCATTCGACTAGCATCAGTGGGTTAGTGTCACCACAGGAGCCCATCAGTAACACACATTGTACAATATAATTCAATAGCCCTTGCTATAATGGGAAATAATTTATATCTTTTCTTACAAGTTCTTCCTCATGTCTTAAAGGATAAACCGTGTTGTGGGAGAGGGTATGCTGTAACCATGCGGAAAAAACCAAGGAGTAACTTGTATTAAATTGCACAATTTCGAAATTAAATTGCACATATCTCATTTATCGCTCGCTTCAAGCCATAAGCAA
>NW_007444565.1:0-400 GCF_000475195.1 Diaphorina citri | reverse complement strand
CAAGCTAACTTAAACTAGGCTGGCGCAGACACCTCTGATCCACCTTGTTTTAGACCAGCCACTCAGGCTGACCTCTCCCCACAGACCTGGGTCTCGAGCTTTTTCCGCCACACACGTTAAGACGGTATGACACACTCCGGTCTGTGAGACCTTAGTCTGTCAGACGAGACGGTCGGCATAAGGTTCGTTTTCTTAACGGCTAGCTTTCTCCTATTCTCCTCTCTTCAATTGAGGATTCTCATGTAAAAGATAATGACTCCCCGATAATTTAATCATAGAGATTAGAAAAAATTAACCGTACCGTTTTTTTATTTTTTTTAATTCCGTTGAGTAGTTTCTGAAATATACGAGTGCAAAGTCCCCTTTTTTCAAGGGAGCCTCCGGTGATTTTTTTTTTAGT
>NW_007444564.1:0-400 GCF_000475195.1 Diaphorina citri | reverse complement strand
GTCAGGAGATGGTGAAACATGTAAACTCCTTGTCTGTTTTTAACTGTATTTCACAATACTTTTATTAATGAACAAGTTGACTCCTTGTCTGTTTTTAACTGTATTTCACAATACTTTTATTAATGAACAAGTTTCATATATTTGTCAAGTGAAAACATAGTATCCATCATTTCACCACGCAAACTGTAGGCGGTTCGACCGACACCGATCAACCTAGTTCACACTGGTACACTGAATATTTTACGAAACTCCCTGCAGTCAGAAATTATGTAGGCGCACCTTTACATTTTCCTTGTTTCTGTTTCAGGTGAAGCTTGTTCTATCCTCTCGCCGCCGTGTCCAGATTTCAACGATGAAGATGATCTAAACCGCAGCATAATCGATAACACAGACGCCACAA
>NW_007444563.1:0-400 GCF_000475195.1 Diaphorina citri | reverse complement strand
TAAACAAATTTTGTGATAAGGGAAGGGAGAGGTAGTTTGGCAACATTGTTAAGGTCCCTTGAGGCGATCTGCAAAGTAAGTTCTGACAATTTTATTCTGTTTGAGTTGTAAGTCGTAAGATTGTAACCTTTTGATAAAAATTACCTACCGTTAAAAAAGTTATCTACATAAATTTGATTCGGGGGATCAGTGGTGAATTTTATTTTGCTTTATTCTCAATTTTTCGTTGAAGCAAAACCGAGGTTGTGAAGTTTTTGAAGGTGTGGGGTCTACTTAAAAACGTTGCCAGATTTTTATTTACAATTTGGATTAAAATATTCCCTAATCAGCTGTTGTAGCACTTTATTCGAAATTTCGAACGAAAACGCAAATTTTGAGACTGATATTTGATTGAAAATTA
>NW_007444562.1:0-400 GCF_000475195.1 Diaphorina citri | reverse complement strand
TTACAAGTCCTATGGATCTAACTCAGTAATTGAGTATCCACTAAAAAGAATAGTTCATTGTTTATACAGGGTGTATCATAAAGCTATGTCAAGCCGAAAATAGCGAATAGTACAGGTCCAGGGTTACAAAAAGTTTTTGTAGCCTTACAAGAACTACTCGCCATTTTCGTCTTGACATAAATTTGTGATACACCCTGTATACGCATCTTCCTATGCCTATGAGTTGAAGACAGAGTTACGTGTTTTAAGATCTGACTCACTGACTGAGTAATCCACTAAAACAGTAGTTATTTTTTCTAACTCACTAACTCGTTCACTCATTTCTAGAACTTACATTACACACATATATAAAACCGGAGAAATCACCGTTTGGAATGCAAAAGAAGGACGTTACCTTGGG
>NW_007444561.1:0-400 GCF_000475195.1 Diaphorina citri | reverse complement strand
CCAACATGGTTTTAGACCCGGGCGTAGCACAGGAACTTTATTGAATAATTTCGCCATCAATATCAATAAAGCACTGGACAGAAAACAGTTTGTGCTGGTTGCCTATGTCGATCTTGTTCGGGCGTTTGATACCTTAGATCATAGTATTCTATTGAAAAAGTTATCACACATAGGTATTTCTCACAAAATATTTGCTCTCATTAAAAATTACCTACATGGTAGAGCCCAAGTTACAAAAATCGGACCTTTTGTCAGTCACATAAAAAACGTAACTTTTGGTTTAGTACAAGGCAGTATATTGAGTCCTGGATTTTACAACCTTTATGCTTCTGATATGAAATTTTTGAATATTAAGTCTCAACTTTACCAATTTGCGGACGATCTTGCAATAGTTTCAATT
>NW_007444560.1:0-400 GCF_000475195.1 Diaphorina citri | reverse complement strand
AGGAGAAAGCCAGGCGTTCCGAGAACGAACCTCATCTGTTTAGCACAAAACCCGGCCCGGGCAGGATTCGAACCCGCGGCCTAGCGCTTACAAAGGCAGACGCGCTACCCTCCAAACTAACTAGGCTGGCTTTATAGCTTTATTCTTGGTAGGGATGATTAAAAACAAGGGTGATTTCCAAAGACAAAGAAATCTATGTACTTTTTGGCTGTGAAAATCTCTAGAGATCTAAAGTCAATCAATTCCAATTTTCAATAGGTAGGTATAAAAGTGTGTAGAGAAGAATTATTGCAACTTTTGCTGTTTCTAAAAAGTTATCTTGGTGTTCCATCAATTTAAATAGTTTACTTCTAGCTCTAGAATAAAAAAATAGAAACCTAATTACGGGGGGGGGGGGGGG
>NW_007444559.1:0-400 GCF_000475195.1 Diaphorina citri | reverse complement strand
AACACATGTTAGCTACTGTATAAGTGGAAGAAAAATACGAATTCTTCACAAACCAAAACATTGACGGCGTCGACTATCAGCTGTGGACACAGGTTAAGACAGTCAAAGTAGGACAGGTAGTCCTGATATTTGACAGGCAGTCCCAATATTTGACAGGCAGTCCCAATATTTTACAGGTAGGTAGCCCCAATATTTTACAGGTAGTCCCAATATTTTACAGCTGGTCCCATTGTTTGACAGGTAGTCCCATTATTTGACAGGTAGTCCCATTATTTGACAGGCATCAGTCCCATTATTGAGATTTATTCCCACATTATTTGAAAGGAATAGTGCCATTATTTCAACAGTTTTATAGCATCGCTTTATTTAGGCAGAGACAAGTAATTTGGAGAAAAGATGA
>NW_007444558.1:0-400 GCF_000475195.1 Diaphorina citri | reverse complement strand
TACCTAATTATCAGATAGCAGAGACTTCCCAGTCTTAGGCAACAGTATAAATAAGGTACCTATACTAACATTATGTAATTGTAGGAACGTACCTACTTACCTAACGATTTTATATGGTCCAAATGAAGGTCCATGCCAAATTTGGTGCTTTCCTGACGAAATGCAGCTTTTTTGACGTTGGGCCACCCACTAAGTGGTACCTTTATCTACTTCAAATATCAGTTTTCTCTTGACATGAGGTACATATGAGTACCTTAACCCAGTGTATTCTTTAAGACATGAGGTGCTCTACGTCACTCAATACAATGTATTTTGTACCTATAATATGGAGGTCTAATAACTCTGGTCCCTCAGAATATTTTGCTATGCTTGAGTTTTTTCTCGAAACTCCCGGAAAATT
>NW_007444557.1:0-400 GCF_000475195.1 Diaphorina citri | reverse complement strand
AAAAATTCCGTTGGTCCTCATTTTTCCTGCTCTATGACTTTGAAACATCACCCAAGTAAGCGCAACTGATCTATTAGAATTCAAAAATTCCTAGCTGTTCAAAAGATTAAGGGGTACCCTAAGCTTAAGGTGTGTCCAATTGTCCACAAATACTCGATCGATGTCGGCTGAACCGTCCACGCTGCCTCGATAACATCGATTCATCTTGTCGGGTGTAAAGACACAAGACAGGACTTCTGGGACACTGTGTATTACAGTGACCGCGCTAATAAATAAATTAGCGCGTGTAGTCAGCTTCTGTACTGGATCTTATACTTATAGTTATAGGCATTCCGACACAATCTCCTAACTAGTCCACACATTAACCTTCAATAAGAATTATGCGAGGGAGACGATGAAA
>NW_007444556.1:0-400 GCF_000475195.1 Diaphorina citri | reverse complement strand
TGGGCACTTGATTGATTTTGGGAGGAACGACTTGGCGGGGTCTTTTTTATGCCACGAAGTGGTATTTTTTGGGGGTTCAGTATATTGATTGTGTATAGCTACTTTTACTTACCTCAATATTCAAGGACCTCGAGCATTCAGCAGATTTCAGCAGGAGGTCTTTGTAGTCGTAAAATCAAAGATTCACCTGTGCCTAATTAGAACCCAGAGTAAACATGTAAATAAACAGTAGATCATCATACTTTGAAGATAAGCCAGGAATCATTAACATGCCTAAAACAAACAAACATCCAGACCTTTGTTTAGCGTTATGAGAGTTATGGCCAATTTTCTGTATAGCCCAGTACCCCTTAGTACGTAAAGCTTACACTAATTACATAGGTACATTACTGGGCTATAG
>NW_007444555.1:0-400 GCF_000475195.1 Diaphorina citri | reverse complement strand
AGACTGGAAGGTTCTCTCTGCTCCCTCTCTCCTCTCTGTGATATCTCCAAATATTTCAACATATTTTTTTTTTTTTTACAAGAGTTTCCATTAGAGTATTTAAGATAACTTTTCACGAGAAATCAATCGGTGTAAATGTAAGGGTTCTAGGGAATGATGGTCACCAAATATGCGCTTGTAACAAGCCAATATCAAAAAATTTCGAAAGTTATATCCACTTTTTTTTACACCAATAATTTACGACATACAGCCTGATTTCCTCGAATTTGCCATCAAAAATTTCGTCAAAAGAGAACAAATGTGCCATCAAATTCATTACACATACATACAAGACGAGTATTGTTTATTCCCCCCCCCCCCAATACGTTTCTATAGAACACAAAATTACAGCGCCGCAGGC
>NW_007444554.1:0-400 GCF_000475195.1 Diaphorina citri | reverse complement strand
CTCTTGGTCAAATTGAAAAAAAAAAAAGTTCAAGCACATGTCCAATTGGAAAAAGAGTTCTAAGCACCTTAAAAAAATAAAAGACATTTAATTTTAAATATGTAATAATAAAAGTTTAAATTACAGACACTTCCGATTTAAAAATTACCAGATAAAAAACCACGAGAAAAATTAAAAAGCACTGAATTAAATTTACAAAATAATCGCGTTCTACCGAAATAAAACAAAAAACAATTAAGTTGTTTTTATTTTTATTTACCTACTTCTCATTTCGTGAGCACCGACTGTTTTCAAGTTCTGAAGCACGGAAACAGCAGAGATGAACTAAAAACTAAAATGTGTATTGTGTACCTACTTCTCTGTAGGAAAATGTGTAGGGAGGAAACTCTGTATGGAAAAT
>NW_007444553.1:0-400 GCF_000475195.1 Diaphorina citri | reverse complement strand
ATTCAAATGAAATGCAACAATTAGTTTTAGTTTCAATACTCTTTGTTTGGGGAAATATTTTCCGATAGAGATTTTTTTCTGAACATGTCAATCAACATTTTCCTGAACCTGAAATTAAACAGCTGCTACATTGGACCGAAAAGGTCTGTGTCATGCCCATTCCGTAGTATGTCCTCATCAGATGGGGGCGAGAAGTGAAACAAATACGCAACACTTCCCATTTAGGTGCTGCGTCAACACGAGAAATTTCCGAGGAAGATATTGACTTGGAAAAAACACCAGTGTACACGAGTATACCTATACCTATCTGTTATTTATCAAATAATGAAATTGTTTGAACTGAATAGGTACATTTTTATTATTATTATTTTTTAAATTTCTATTACTTACTACAGTTATA
>NW_007444552.1:0-400 GCF_000475195.1 Diaphorina citri | reverse complement strand
TGTACAAAAATAAAAAAAAAAAAAAAAATCACAATTATACAAGAGTTTGTTAGTTAGCTAAGAGATTACAAGTGGAGTAAATTTTAATAACTGTGAGAACTTATACCAGTTTTTTCAATGCGCTAAAAAACGGTGCCAAGAACGTTGGAAGCTAGACTGTCGGGCGTCCGAAAGCCCCTAGTCTGGTGTGTTTTGACTTGGCGGAGTGGAGAGCTATCGACCTCCCTAAAGCGGCGTCCACACGTCGATCGACATGGCCTGAAACACGTCCAGGCTAAACTTCTTCTATAAAATTCTTCTTCTTGTTCTTTTTCTACTTCTTCTTCTTCTTCTTTATCCTGCTCCTCCTTAAACCAACCACTCCCTATCAGATAGATCTGACGGGTACACCTGATCAGGT
>NW_007444551.1:0-400 GCF_000475195.1 Diaphorina citri | reverse complement strand
CTTAGGTAACAGGCCAGTCTCCTCGTCAAAGTCAGGTAACTCACTCTTGTCAATGCAGTTGGCTGACAACATCTAAAATAGAAGACCCATAAATATTTGTACATTTTTATTGTATGGAGGTTTCATTTTCCACAAATGATAAACATAGAAAGGATTTCAAAGGATATACCTACAGTCTGTGGCTGAAAATATCGCGAAGAGTGTTTTATAAAATAAATAAATCTCGTCTGATCCCAGGTTTGATCAATTGATCGATTGAACAATTTAGTTCGACATTCAAAATCTACTGAAGGGGAATCAGCACTATGCAACACACTGTTGGTAACTAAATAGAAAAGAGGTAAATGACAAGGAATTATTGCAAACTGTCATTATGATGATGAAAAAAAAAAAAAAAAAA
>NW_007444550.1:0-400 GCF_000475195.1 Diaphorina citri | reverse complement strand
TCTGTTGGTGCTTGGGCTGCAACACTCAAGCCCGTCAAACATTGGAAGCGTAGTCTTCTGAAGAACTGCCGCAAAGTAATGCTAAAGAAAGTGGTCTGAGTTTTACGAGTATTATTATGGCCTTTTTCCACGTCCATACAATCGTAAGAACGGCACACACTACCCAATACCCATCTATCCGGAAACAAACAATGTTCCTAAAGATAGGTGGGTTTGGAATATTTTGAACAGCTGTAGAATTTTGAATAGGTGGAGCCGTAATTTTTTTTTTTTTTTAATTTTTTAAAAGATGAGTGTTTCACCGCCGTTTTTATTTCGTAGTGATGAAACAACTGCTACATTGGACGCTTGTGGTCTGTGTCGTAGCATGCCCATCCCGTAGTATGCCTCTCATCAGATG
>NW_007444549.1:0-400 GCF_000475195.1 Diaphorina citri | reverse complement strand
AATTGTTTCACCATAACGAGAGGCCCAGATCTCGGCTCCATACAGCAAAGTTGATTTCACAATCGCGTGGAAAAGTTTTAGAATAGAATTATAGCAATAGAAGGGTTATAATGATTCTAAGTACCTATACCTACTACCTACAAGTATACATAATATATGGTGGTTCAGTGGGCTGCAGATCCCACTCAGAAGTACCTATACCTACAAGTATACATCATATATGGTGGTTCAGTGGGCAGCAGATCCCACTCAGGATGAGTGCCTATACATAAGTCTCGTTCAGTGGGCAGCAGATCCCACTCAGGATGAGTCCCTATACATAAGTCTCGTTCAGTGGGCAGCAGATCCCACTCAGGATGAGTGCCTATACATAAGTCTCAGTTGTTTGAGAATTTGAATG
>NW_007444548.1:0-400 GCF_000475195.1 Diaphorina citri | reverse complement strand
TCTTCTTCTTCTTCTTCTTCTTCTTCTTCTTCTTCTTCTTCTTCTTCTTCTTCACCTTTTCCCGTGTACAGACGGGGTGAGCGTTTTTCGTCAGCCTCTCAATCAGCCCTAACCAGGGTGATCGCTTTGGGCTGACATTTAGTTTTGGCTACAAATTTTACGAGTGGATGCCCTTCCCTCTCAACCTTTGCTATTTCTTTAGCAAGGGAAATTCAGACTGGTATACTCCCCATTTATAGTCCCCTAGCGAGACTAAGCTGTCTACTCCCTGTTTAACGTCCCCCAGCCAGACATAAAATTAGGATAATAATTTTAAAAAATTTCGGCTGCGGCACTCAACATTCTATAGGACTGCATTTCTGAAAGGTTGGGGGGGGGGGCATGCCTCTGTTCCGGGTAA
>NW_007444547.1:0-400 GCF_000475195.1 Diaphorina citri | reverse complement strand
GCGCTAAAATCACGAGCCCCCTTACCCTACATACCTAATATTACCAATTCTTCCAAATAAAATATCGAAGTTTCATCTCAAGGACTCTTTCAATGCAATATCTCGCGAAATAGAAATTTCAGACTCTTTATAGGTAGTTTAGAAAACAGAAAATCTTGATTTTATTTGTTAGTAGGTTATTAGTAAGTAGGTTAGGTTATTAGTACAAACGGTCTTCTGCTGTAAACATTTATGTGCTATTTTATTAGTTATTATACCCATAAAATACATAAGTAAGACCTTGTTTAGACTACTGGGGACCACTGGATCCATCCAAAGGAGCTAGTAGCATTCCTGGGTCTACCCATCGAAGAGACAGAAGATGGATAGGTACAACTGACAGGGAGAGGAGTCGCTACAA
>NW_007444546.1:0-400 GCF_000475195.1 Diaphorina citri | reverse complement strand
CATCATCTCAACTATGATTTTTATCTACCAATCTATCGGCATGAGCATGACACACACCTTTCACACCTCCTATGATAATATGTACTTACTGACTGACCATTGTATATTGTAATACAGTCTTACTAGGAAGATAGATGTGTTCGGTTCTTCCGATCGAAAGCTGTGTGCGAGTTTTGTCAGGAAAAACTCTGTCGAGATCGTTCGAACTTGGGAGCAGGTAGGTACTGGTACATACAGTTTCATAGAGACAGAACACAATGATTTGGTGGCCCTGAAAAGGGCCGTTTTAAGTAGGTGCAGGGCGAAGACGAAGCAGGAGGAGGGCGCTTTAGGCTTTCTTTTCGGTCTTCTTGGGCAAGAGCACGGCCTGGATGTTGGGCAGAACTCCTCCCTGGGCGAT
>NW_007444545.1:0-400 GCF_000475195.1 Diaphorina citri | reverse complement strand
AATGTTGAAAATATGTATGATGCGAAGTGGGAACATAGCTATTATTATAGTTGTATTTAGATCGAAGACACCTTGAACAAATTGTCAGTATGCATCAGGTAATGAAATATCCTGAAGGTAAACTGGATTTACCAGGAATACTATAATGATCTCCACCTAGGGGACGTAATAATATAGGCAATAGTGGTAATTAAAAGCATCTTTCACTGACGAAATGTTCCTAATGTACCTACCTACCAAGGTTACTATTTGATACTAGGGATTTCGCCCCAGGGCTGATGAATCCACTTGCTTTTTACTAGAAAACGTCTATACCCCGACCATAAGAAGAAGAAAAAGAAGAAGAAGAAGAAATAATATGGGGTGGAGTGGATTGGAACACATCACATATATGCCTTCA
>NW_007444544.1:0-400 GCF_000475195.1 Diaphorina citri | reverse complement strand
AACAGATTTCGCAGCACCTCAGGGTGCTATTCTTGCGCCTCTCGGAAAACCCAAATTTCAGTCCGAAAATTTCGCCCCTAGTCGTTACTCAAACTGAGCACCTCTGTTTTGAGTGTAAGTGACCACTTGGCCATAGAGAACTGTTCTTTCTTTTCCACTGGACGTGGAAATATGAAGTTTCTTGACCCTCACACCTTTGACGAAATTCCTTTTTTTGCTCCAAAATAATTTATGGTCATTAACTCATCACAATTATTGGTAATGTGAAAGAACCATCATCGCATCGATTAAAAATTGAATCTACAACTGGGAAACAACTATATATCTTCGTTTCTGGCCGCGATCGCTCCCTGTATGTTGGATTTGTTAATCCATTCTGACAAGAACTAATGTATTCTTG
>NW_007444543.1:0-400 GCF_000475195.1 Diaphorina citri | reverse complement strand
CGGTGGAACACTCATCTTTTAAAATTTAACTCATATTACCTACACCTATCTCCTACATATTGCTTTCCTCAATAGTTCCCATCTTCTCACTAGCGCTATATGATATCAGATGTCAAATAGGTAGGCAGGTAGATTTACTTGAAATTTACTCCTTCTCCTCCCCCCGTCTGCTTTTCCTCCCCTATACTATTCCTACCCCTTCCCTTTCTCCCCTATTTTGCACCAATTCACCCCCTCTCCTCTCCCATAATTTTTCCACCCTCCCCTCTCCTCTATCTCTCTCTCTCTCTTCGTCTCTATCAATTACCCCTTTTTCTCGAAGGTGTTTGATTTCTTGTTTCTTCATCAAGAAGGTACCTACATACTCTACATAGGTACATACATTCATAAGGTAAGGTTA
>NW_007444542.1:0-400 GCF_000475195.1 Diaphorina citri | reverse complement strand
TGAGTCTAATAGGAAGGAGATTGAGACATTTCTAACATGTCTGGTGTACTCTGTCAACAGTCGTACTATGACTGGACAATGCAGGTAAGATTACTAATATTGAATGAGCTCCCACGGCGTAGTGGTCACTGCACTCGCCTTGCACGCGGGAGACCCGGGTTCGAGTCCCGGCGGGGTCAATAAATTGTGTATCAAGCAAATGATTGACTCCGTGACTGGATGTTGCGGGGCCCACTCAGCCTCGTGAGGAAAATGAGTAGCTATGACATACATATAAATGCGCTTAGCGACCGGTGCCAGCATGGTAGGTAAACATTGGATGTTAGGATTATTGACATATTGGGAAAAATCCTACAATGCTGCAGTGAGCACCAAAGTTGTGATATAATAACACAAAGAA
>NW_007444541.1:0-400 GCF_000475195.1 Diaphorina citri | reverse complement strand
CTGTGTATCTTTATGATAAGTTTGTGTCTTTCTGATTGTTTGCCTTTCTTTAATTTTACAATCTTATTTTAGCTCTTAGAAGTATGAGTGCACTAAGATGTACCATATTTCATGCTAAAAACCAACCTAGAAACCCGTATTAATTTGTTACTGAGGAGTAAAATTGTACGATTTCATTGTACATTATGTTGGTACCTATAGCATCCAATCAAATGCCTTGAGACTATGCTTAGCACGAACTTAAGAGCCAGCATTTTGTTCATAAATATGGGTGTTAGAAGTATGAGTGCACTAAGATGTACCATATTTCATGCTAAAAACCAACCTAGAAACCCGTATTAATTTGTTACTGAGGAGTAAAATTGTACGATTTCATTGTACATTATGTTGGTACCTATAG
>NW_007444540.1:0-400 GCF_000475195.1 Diaphorina citri | reverse complement strand
GATTTCTTTGGACATTGTCTGATGAGATTCCAGTTTCCTTGCATTGACGTTGATTACAATATGAGTGAATGTGCCAGGAGGTACGTTTTTGCTAAGCATTAAATCATCATTATCAAGTTGACAATGAACTTGTGTTTTGCAAAGAGGATTACTTTTTTGGCGAATGGTTTAACAAGAGAGCTTATAGAGTTTCCTAGGCTTGAGTTGACGTTGGATAGACATGACTTGATCTCTATTTAAGAACTTATTTATGGCGAAGGGGTGTTCCTGATTTTTTACAATTAAGAACCTGACAGATTTTGACCTTACTATACCGTCAGAGTGGTATGTGTTTGATCCTTCATCAGTTTGAGATCGAACTTCTTGAGTGAATGTGATTTACTAACGTTTCATTTAATTT
>NW_007444539.1:0-400 GCF_000475195.1 Diaphorina citri | reverse complement strand
GACACCATCATCATGTGATGCGACATCACCCGGCTTCAAATTAAGAAGTGAATAAACTCGACTATCGAATGACAAGCCAAGTTTTCGGTGTCCATTTTCAATCAATATACAGAATGGTACAAAAAATTCGGAACAGATCGACTTTGGAGTTTGGAACTTTTCTGAATATCAGCAGTGAGGATAAAAAAGATAGGTAGGTAGGTATTTTCTCAAAAAGTCCGGCTTGTAATACAAGACCCAAACACCAGCCTGAAATTCCCTTTGCCAAGGAAATAGCAAAGGTTTAGTGCGATGGGCATCCACTCGTATTTTTTTTCCCTTGGCCAAAACCAAATGTCGTCCCAAAACAACCTACCAACCTCCGTGGCCGAGTTGTTGTCACACTAGACTTGCACGCCGG
>NW_007444538.1:0-400 GCF_000475195.1 Diaphorina citri | reverse complement strand
TGGTGAAATATGTTGAATAAAAAAGAATAAGGCCCAGAGATGGATAGGAATCTCATTAAACTTTGATTGAAAAAAAAAAGAAGTAAAAATGGAGGGAAAAAATTGTTGCACGATATTGCTCAAGTGTTTCACAACATGACTCAATACCCAGCAACATTTCCTTTTACATCATAAGTTTTGAATACAGAAACATTTTTACCAATGATGTCTTTAGAAGACTAGGTAAATTTTTTTGCATACTTACACCTGGTTCAATACGGCCACTTCCACAAATAGGATACTTGGTATCTGGAACAAAGAGATGGGAGAAGAGGGTTATATTAAAAAAATTGAAGAATGTCATTCACTTACTAGATTTATTGACTAATTTATAACTTAAATTTCCATCTATACAATCTTT
>NW_007444537.1:0-400 GCF_000475195.1 Diaphorina citri | reverse complement strand
TTTGGACACACTTTTAAGTAGGTACCAGGTACCATGTAGACAAACTACAAAGCCCGTAAAATTCAATTAATACATAATACATTAGCAAAATTCGACCTTTCTTCTTTCTTACACCAAAAGTTTTTGTCTGGCGGTGCGCGCACACCATTGTCTTTTACTTCACTCCTTTTCCCTCCGTTCTAATTGTGGGTAGAAGAAAAGAACAACGTATTTTTCGTTCTAAAAGAAATGCAATTAAAGGTGAAGATAAACATCCGGCGGACATCCTTGGTGGAGTTCCTTAGATTCCTTTCCTTCCGTGATTCCCTTTGACTCTTGAATACCCTCATTGTTCCAGAGTTCCACAGACTCTTAGCTAGATTAGCTCTACAAAGTTCAAGGAGTTTTCGTCTCTTTTGCT
>NW_007444536.1:0-400 GCF_000475195.1 Diaphorina citri | reverse complement strand
TCTGGAGAATGTTGTGGCAGTGTTGGCCACGCCCCCTAATACTAACACGGCCGTCAAAGACCCTATTGAACTGGTTGTAGCCAAGGTAAATGTTTTTTCACCATCATCAATTCGTTAATTAGTATTATTCCTTTGTGGTGAAGCTCAGCTTTTTGTGGATATCACAGTATTACTAAGGACTTCCCTTACTAATTCTGTAGCTTTTTAAAGTTCGTTTTTGTTCTGGTAATCCTACCACTGCACTGGTCGCTTTTCAAATACCTACGTATTTTGCAAACGAAATAGAAAGTCGTGTGATGTTCACACCAGATTTTTATATCTTGTATTATTTTCATTTCTTCAGGTAAACAATTAAAAACTTTACTGCCTATGTATAGGAAGTGTCGTCTAGTAAGTGATT
>NW_007444535.1:0-400 GCF_000475195.1 Diaphorina citri | reverse complement strand
GCAGCTTTTCTACTAAATCCCTATTTTCTTTCATTGCAAAACTACCAGAATGTGTATAGGGTGTTCTAACATGAGGTTGAAGCGTTCAAGAGATGGCACCATATAACAGGAAGTTCAAGAAATGGGACCATATAACTGGAAAGTTCAAAAGATGGGACAATATAACTGGAAAGTTCAAGAGATGGGAATGGGATTATGGGACCATATAACGGGAAAGTTCAAGAGATGGGACCATATAACGGGAAAATTCAAGAGAAAGTTCAAGAGATGGGACCATATAACTGGTATGTTCAACTGTTTCGACCACCCCATATTGCCCATATTTTCTAACAAAATAAATGGAAGGAAATAATCAGAGAGCTTAATTGAACTAATAACATCGATATAGGAGATATAATTT
>NW_007444534.1:0-400 GCF_000475195.1 Diaphorina citri | reverse complement strand
AGAACACACGCAACACAAATCAGTGCGAATCTTGAAATACGAACCCTACTAATAGTCGACCTTTAACTACTTATGAGCAACGGAGTCACAATTGGGTTCAGTGAACCAGGCCTTTGCTGTGAGCTCGTAAAAAGAGTTTAATGCAGGCCAGACTGTCAATTTTTAAACGTTCCTGCCAATAACATGAATTTTAATAACAGTTTGTCTGCAATTGGTTCATAATGATCTTGTATTTAAGTCGAGAAAAAGAGGTGTCTGTTAAGGTAAAAGTTTAATTGTCATTGATATCAACAATCAAAAAGTTTTGAAAAGGAATTAAAATTTTTCACACGCAACACAAATCAGTGCGAATCTTGAAATACGAACCCTACTAATAGTCGACCTTTAACTACTTATGAGC
>NW_007444533.1:0-400 GCF_000475195.1 Diaphorina citri | reverse complement strand
TTTGATTGCGAAGATTATGTTAGTAAATCAAAAGCGTTAGGTGATGCAATAACTCCAAATTCTGAACTCTGGACACAGGGATTTCAGAAAAGTCCTTCATTTAAATTTTCTGTTGGGAAATCTAGACCCAGTTCAGGACCGATCTAATTGATCTCAAGGTCACAGAAGAGGTTCTCTTGGTTTTGGTTTGCTGGACTGGTGAGTACAGTCTCGAGTTCGTTTACCTTGGTGTGCTCGTCTGAGCAAACATTGATCATGGAATGGAACCTAAAGACACGTGATTCTGTCACCTTTATCGGAACTTGAACTCGGGACCCTGATGATGATTTACATTTTGGGTACCCAAGTGGCTATTAGGAGTCAGCGAGATTCGAAGATTTTTTACCTAAAGGACCAAGGG
>NW_007444532.1:0-400 GCF_000475195.1 Diaphorina citri | reverse complement strand
CCGAAATTGTGTTCTCCGTTTCGCCCTTTCTGAAGACTAATTGCGTACGAAATGGAATTTGGCATGCTCATTCCAAACTTGCTTTTAAAAATAGGTACCTACATTTAGAAATCGTTTGCGCACACTTCAAAAAGGTGCACCCTACTAAGGTGCTAAGGTCGAGTTTTAAAACTGTGGATTGGCTCAGGATTGAGTTCAATCCGAGATTGATCTGGCTATTAAGTATGGGGAAATCCTCGTTTCAATCCTCGTTGAATCTTCTCGTACTACATATTTCGTAAAAGTCCTTTCTGAGCTTTACCTAACCATATCTTTCTTGGCTTTTTGAACGTAGGTCTCACGGCACCTTCGAAGGTCTCACGGTTTGTCTGTGTTCCTTCTTAAAAAGTTTACGTTGTCA
>NW_007444531.1:0-400 GCF_000475195.1 Diaphorina citri | reverse complement strand
CCGTGTAGGCAGGCGATATTATCGCTTATTTTCCGCTGGGACTGGAGCTTAAGAGGACACGGATTTTCCTTTGGCGATTTTCTTGGTGGTAATGGTGGGAAATGGAACATTGCCTGGCATTGTACCATTTCCCTATTTCCCCACTTTTACCACCTGAAAATCGCGAAAGGAAAATGCGACTATTGCATGTGTGGAACCAGACTTTTTTCACCCCAGATTGGAAGAGAAAATTTAGAATATTGGGCATGTAGAAAAGAGAAAGTGGTGGAGAGAAAGTGTAAATTGGAGTTTTTTCCATTTTCCAGGGGATGCAAAGTAAGAAGGAGAAAGAAGAGAGGGAGATAGAGAAGGAGGGAGTGTTTGATCAAAGATCAAAGGCTGTCGATGGCTGAGATTTCCC
>NW_007444530.1:0-400 GCF_000475195.1 Diaphorina citri | reverse complement strand
TTGCATATCAAATAACGTGACAAATAATTCAACCGATATCGAAACCATCAAACCAGTATTCAGCACATTGGGCTGTTTTAGCACACAACTAAGCAGATATCGTCTGGTGCAACTAAAAGATGCTATCAGCAACAATGATAGCGGAGGGGATAGCATTGTTCTCGCAGAGGGAGTGATTATAAGAGAAGAATAAAAAAAGTGCAATAAAACTGACAATAGCAAAACAGAACATTAATAACAGAATTTTAGTGTGCACACACTCTGATTATCCTCATGTGAAATAAGAAGCAGAACTAATAAATATGTAGAAAATAATGGTAATGATAATAATAATAATAATAATAATAGTGCTTATTTATACTGCTCGCATAGGACTGAAAAGTCCCTTTACTCCAGCAGT
>NW_007444529.1:0-400 GCF_000475195.1 Diaphorina citri | reverse complement strand
TTTGGAGTAATGATGTAGAAAATTGGATTGGAGGAAAACATTGCTCGGGTGTCTGTTTTCTTTCTTTAGCGACTTTTTCATTGATTTGAACTTGCTTCCATTGATCCATGTTCTCATTAACGTCGTTCGAGGTGATTTTCCAGTATGGCTTTTTCTCCCCTGAAGCCACTTCACGCCATTCTACACTAGTCAAATACCCAAATGATATCATCGTGGTACTGAGTTCGTAGAAACAAGTGTACTTAAACGATTTTGAAGTCATTTTAGGCAGTACTTCTTGGTTGTTCTGCCATTTTAGAATAGCAAGAAATAGATTGTGAGGGTGAGGGAGTATTTGCCCTGCAGCTAATTTAATTTCAAAGTGGGTTTCATCGCATTGTAATCTACATAAAAATTCAAT
>NW_007444528.1:0-401 GCF_000475195.1 Diaphorina citri | reverse complement strand
CATACGGTCATTTCTTTGAACAGTCACGAAAGAAATTATCATCTGAACTGTCATACTCCAATTTAAAAGTAAGTAGGTTATTTGCCTGTGTTGATTGAATGCAGATAGCTGACTAAAACTAGATACTCTAGATAGAGATACAAATAGATAACTATCTCATTCAAGATAGATAGACACTCTTAAGAAGATCAAAAATGTAGATTTATTTCTGACTTGCAACTTGCAACCTGCCTCGCTGCATTTCTCAGTTTCGCACACGTTTGACAAGTGGCCTTTCTATGATAATGCTCTTGATAATGATATGTGCCAGAGAAATTAGAAGTAGTCTCATTTCGAGAAATGAAAGTTGTGGAATAAGTTTTGATAAAAGTAAACTCGAGTAAACTGGATACAGAAAACAC
>NW_007444527.1:0-401 GCF_000475195.1 Diaphorina citri | reverse complement strand
TTTTTGCGTCAAATCCCTCGATTAGGAAAGAAAAAAAAAGTTCACAAGGTGTCTTGGTCATTATTCCCACATGTAGCTCGTTTATCAATACAAGTTCTGATAAAATGGTACTCTCTTTTGAGGTGTTATTTCCCCATAACTCGGCAAACTTATATCTGAATAACCTTGACCTTTGAATTGTTAGCAATAAAACTTTCAGATATCTCGTGGCTCACTATGGTAGCATTAGAATTGCTCTGAGTTAACACAACCGACAGGAATTCAGTGAGTCTTTCGTGTAATCGGGAATTGTCTCAACAAGAGTAGTCTATTGAAAATTCCCTCTTGCTACGAACATACATACCTCAATAAGGTACTTGCAGGGCTGGCTCAAGATTTAGCGAACTGGGTGACTGCCCTAA
>NW_007444526.1:0-401 GCF_000475195.1 Diaphorina citri | reverse complement strand
TAAGTACCACTGTATTAACAATAACAACTAATATTGCACAGCTAAAGTGCTAGATCATGAGGTTTCTTCCTCTTTAGTGATTATTGATGAAATACATTGATAAATAAATAAAGTAGACAAAAACGGAACTTGTGAAAATTAATTAGACTTGTGCTTTACAAAGTTCATTTTTTTACTACTGATCGACCGGACAGGCTGTTTTTATAGGCTACTTTCATCAGTCTTTTCCTTAATTATGTCCTCTATTACTTTTTCAACTCACACGAGGCACTCAAGCTACCAACAGAAAGTCAGAAAGCTCACTCTCTTTTTACGATGAATTTTTTCCGTCTCGAAATTTTTAATAGAAACTTTATGGTCGGTTTAATTAAATTTAAAGAAAAAAGATTGGGCGGAAAGCA
>NW_007444525.1:0-401 GCF_000475195.1 Diaphorina citri | reverse complement strand
TGATTAGAGAAAATCAGTACCTATGTACCTACCTAATTTGTTTAATATTCAGTTTAAGTTTATTCGATCGTGATTAGAGAAAATCAGTACCTATGTACCTACCTAATGTGTTTAATATTCAGTTTATTATTATTATTGATTTGATTTTGAATTTACTTTCATGTAATGATTTAAAATCAAGACTAGAGCCCGTTCTCCCTTTATTCCTTTTAATGTTTCCTAATAACTACCAATAAAGTGTTTAAGTCACCCATCCATTTATTGGCCGTGCTCGGCGTAGCTTAACATAGGTGACTCTAAAACTGGTCTTAAATGATCGACTGAAGCGTTGTCTGAGTTCATAGGTCGTCGCGACAAATTTCAAGATCAGAGCTCATTTATTTTGTGTGAGAATTTTGTGT
>NW_007444524.1:0-401 GCF_000475195.1 Diaphorina citri | reverse complement strand
GTCCTGTACGGAATCGCCGCCCTCCAGTACGATATGGAGATTATGTCATGTACTAGATCTTATGTGACATGTGTGGTTCCATATTAGGAGGGGAGATTGTTGTATCCATGACAACCAATTCAATATCTCAATCGATACTGTTAGATTTTCCCAGTCCAGTCTGTCCAGTTTTTCAATTGCATTTTTCGACTCAATATAAAATGTTCTTTCCCACATAGCTTTTCATGTTCAACTTACTCTCGTCTTTTCATTTCAATACACACATTAAATTCATAAAAGTTGGCGACGAAGGTGAAAAAGTTTAGTATTTTTCAATTCAATTCTCAAGATTTCAAGTTTTTCAAGATTTATTCGACGATTCCGCAACGATTCAACCATGGACGCAGATCAATTCCAGCAGT
>NW_007444523.1:0-401 GCF_000475195.1 Diaphorina citri | reverse complement strand
ATTTTGAAAATTTGGACCGATTGCAATACTTTCATTACTAGTATAGCTCGCTATACTGTAGTAATAGAAAGTAAAAACGTCGATCCAAACTAACCTAGGGTAAGTGTACCATTTATTCGCCCACCTACAAAACGTACCATTTATTGGCCCACCTGTACCATACGCCACATAAGTCTGAACTCGACGAGCTTTTTCAAGATCCAATTTTATCAAAAGAAAGGGCTTAAAGAATGCCATCAAACCAATAGTATTCCAAAATTGTAGTCATAAAAACAAAAATCTGGTGTGAACATCACACGACTTTCTATTACATTAAGTCGGAGAGTTCTAAAAGTTTCACTATTCGATTCCGCGTGAAAAATCACATGGGATCAACTATTCACTTGCTTAATTGGTAACGG
>NW_007444522.1:0-401 GCF_000475195.1 Diaphorina citri | reverse complement strand
CGCAAAATGAACCAAAAGGAGGAGCGAGAGGCTTTGATTGGCCCTAGGATTCAAACTACATTTTAAAATATTCGATCCCAAACTGACTTCTTCAACAAATTGAGCCGTAAAAGACTAAACTCATTAATTAGAGAAATTACCTGCTGCGGGGGGATCTAAATAACCATAAGTTAGCAGGGCACCTAATGTATGACAAATTGATAACTTGAAATTTACGGCACCCAATAAAAGCGCAAGAAATGCAAGAATTCAAAAAACGGAATCCTTTTTAGACAGAGTTCACAGCACGACTGAAGATTTAACATCCATATTGTAAGAAAGTTGAACAAGCAGGGTCCGTCCCTCCGGGAATTTTTTAGCCCGTAGTGATTACAGAAAATCAGTACCTATGTACCTGCCTA
>NW_007444521.1:0-401 GCF_000475195.1 Diaphorina citri | reverse complement strand
CTATTTACGTTCATGTGTATTCACCTCTTTGTTCAAAAATTCGGCAAATATTTTGCAAGATTTAGGAATATAGCACTGACATAGGTGAAGACCAAGAGTTATTTTTCATACAAAGGAAATGTTAGTATTGAAGTGTTTTTGTGTGTAAAATAATTATGGTATTTATTGCTAACTAGGTACCGTGAAGAATTCTATTACATTATGAGTAAATTCCTAGTTGATACGTTAGTTGACCAAGATTATTGGGGAATCGTTTCAAGCTCCAAGATAAGTGGAGTCGTGAACAGTAACAGAATTAGTGGAAATGTCAAAATCACCAAATTTAGCAGAGATATCTAAAATGAAAATTGAAGAGAGCGGAGTATTTTGTTAGTGGATGTGACAAAGTGCCAATTTTTCTA
>NW_007444520.1:0-401 GCF_000475195.1 Diaphorina citri | reverse complement strand
GAGTCCTTTATTTAAATCCAAACCAATGTACGAATTTCACTTAAAAGCCATTCACCAACAAAGAACTTTTTTCGTTGTAAGAAATGGTTAGGTAGAGCGCAGAAAGGACTTCAAGTTCACTTTTAAACGAATAATGTCCTTTAGAGTCCCAGTACGGGACCTTTTCTCGAGCTTGTTGTCATAATTTTCAAGCTGTATGGATGGAAATGAGCAGTCAAGATTGTTCTATCGATTAAACCAACATTAACAGAGTTTTAAAAATTAGGTCCTGGCAAATCAATATCAAAAAAATTACTTCCCACACTCAGACAAAACCAGGATGCGTCGGAATGTTATCTCTAGACCTGACTGACTACGTGAGACTTGCAGTCCATAGACCCGGGTTCCAAGCAATACCCAAA
>NW_007444519.1:0-401 GCF_000475195.1 Diaphorina citri | reverse complement strand
GAGAGAGAGGGAAGGTATTGTAATTAAATTTAAAGTTCTAATCAAGAGAAAGAAAAACCAGAGGCCGAGTCCTTAAACCTTAAACAGGGTGGATTCAAACCTCACTTAAACCTTAAACAGGGTGAATTAAACCTCACTTAAACCTTAAACAGGGTGGATTCAAACCTCACTTAAACCTTAAACAGGGTGGATTCAAACCTCACTTAAACCTTAAACAGGGTGGATTTAAACCTCACTTAAACCTTAAACAGGGTGGATTTAAACCTCACTTAAACCTTAAACAGGGTGGATTTAAACCTCACTTAAACCTTAAACAGGGTGGATTAAACCTCACTTAAACCTTAAACAGGGTGGATTCAAACCTCACTTAAACCTTAAACAGGGTGGATTTAAACCTCACT
>NW_007444518.1:0-401 GCF_000475195.1 Diaphorina citri | reverse complement strand
AACTTAACATGGTGCATATCTCGTCTTCACTGTACCATTAACAAGTCCCATGTTCTTCGATGACAGAAGAAATTCATTATCCCTTTGACAGAGTTAACCCTTTGAGGGAACTCTGACGTTGCGTGAATTTGTTTATAGGTACTTAAGGTACTCAGATGTTCTAAAGAGTACAAAAAATGTCAAAAATGGTCTACCTAGGTACATTTTATTGAATATATAGTTGGAAATATTTGATTTGGGAACAAAATAAATAGCCTTGAACTTTGGAAAGTGATCTTTTCTCAATGCTCTTGTGATGGCCTTGCTCTTGAAAATGAAGTATATCGATCTGAAAATTCTGAAATAATGAAGGTATTACTATTCGATTTTTGCTCTATCCAGCTTACAAAGACATACTTACT
>NW_007444517.1:0-401 GCF_000475195.1 Diaphorina citri | reverse complement strand
TTCATTTTGATACAAAACCCACACACTTCTCAAGATGAAGATGACTGTTCTGTGATGATGTTAGAACATAATTATCTATGTCCTAGGTTCAAAAGGATAAAAAGACTTCAATATATTGGATGAAAATCAAAGGCTAATCCCTTTCTTAATACCCATTGAACCACGAAGAAGAATAAATTTGCCAAAAGAAAATAAAACAGAAAAACAGTAAAACTACAATAACTGCAAAAAAATGCACACAAAAGTGCATCTGACATTTTGTTTGTAAATTTGAATTTCCCGCGTTTGAACCACAGAGGTAATAAAAAAAATCCCACGACCTAAAGGCCGTGGTTATGAACAGGGCTGAGATATGCCATTCTGAGATGTTCTTGGCAAGTGGAAAATGATGTGGTAACTTA
>NW_007444516.1:0-401 GCF_000475195.1 Diaphorina citri | reverse complement strand
ATCGGAAAATAAGTCAAAAGCATTTTATGTCTCGACATTATTGTGGCTGTAAATAATTTTTGATTCAGTGGAAAACGTGGTTCTGAGTTAAATAACCGTCACTTTTGAATATTTACCTATATTCCTGATATATTTACCTATATTCCTGATTAATCAATGTTTCAAAAGTTCCTCATCGCAAATTCTAATAATGCCAAAATGTTTTTGCCTTATCAATATTTTTATTTCTCTTTACTTTTTTCCATCCCAAAAGTCGCGATATTTATTTTTATCTCCACTCAACATCACATCGGTTTTTCAATCTAAAGATTTTTCTGACAGTAGTTGTAGCTGAACCTAATTCTAACAAAATTGTTGAGCATGTGTTTTACGAGATATAATAGTAAAAAAGGAAACCTCTT
>NW_007444515.1:0-401 GCF_000475195.1 Diaphorina citri | reverse complement strand
AATTACTGAATCCTCAGGAGTTTGCTGTGAAAAGAAAGGCAGTTCTCCTGGTAATCAGAAGGTCGAGAGTTCGAATTCTCTCAGTTTTGTACCTTTTGAATGTCAATAAGGGAATTTTCATTTCAATTGTGCTTCCCCCGTGGTTATTCTTGAACGGGGAGCTTTGCGGAGTGAATGTCCTGGTAATCAGAAGGTCGAGAGTTCGAATTCCCTCAGTTTTGTACCTCTTGAATGTCAATAGGGGAATTTTCATTTCAACTGTGCTTCCCCGTGGTTACTCTTAAAGGGGGAGCTTTGCGGAGTATTTTAGGATCTTCGTTGTAACCTATTACAGCTCCTTCCAGACCTCTTAAAAAGGGAGAGAGAGAAATGTGCAATTACGAAATGTCTTCGCTCTCTCT
>NW_007444514.1:0-401 GCF_000475195.1 Diaphorina citri | reverse complement strand
ATGCTTTTTCCCGCTGAAGATGACAAGTCCTGAAGACAATTTTACTGAAGAGCCATGATCGCAGGGAAAAGGCTTTTTAAGGTAGTATTTATGACCTTGGTTCCAAGGCTACTTCCCACACCTCCACATCCAAAGATCCAAAAGCTCGTCTTTGCTTATAACAGGTACTGCTATCATCAAATTCGCAAGCAAATTTCAAACAAGGACTGCCATCTAGGGTTGCAAAAAACTATAGATACCCACAGAACTCTTCTTTCTAGAATCAGAAAGCATTGCACGTAAATGTTTGCCTGTGGTGCAATACACAGGAATTATTGGTGATCATCTGATAATATTGGGAAGAATGGTGAATAGTCCAGTAGCTAGCGGTGGTTAGAGCGTTGTAATAGTCCAGTAAATTG
>NW_007444513.1:0-401 GCF_000475195.1 Diaphorina citri | reverse complement strand
AATAGAGAGATAGAACAAATCTTGAAGAAAATGAAAAAGACCGGAAAAGGCATAGACGGGTTAAGAAATAGAGATATAATTACAAATATTTCCATCTTTTCTCCCCTTATCACTCACCTGGTAAATTTGATGATCGAAAAGTCTACGTTACCTGATCAACTTAAAATTTCATGTATAACGCCTCTTTATAAAAAAGGGCCTGTTAATGAGCTTAGTAACTACAGACCTGTTGGATCTATGCCCATTATAGAGAAAGTGTTAGAAAAACACATAAACAATGTAACTAAAAAGTACCTACTTGAAAACGATATTCTGCCCGAGTTTCAGCACGGATTTCAGGCCGGCAAAAGCACAATGACTTTACTACAGGATTTTTCCGACCTAATTAATACGGCCCTGGA
>NW_007444512.1:0-401 GCF_000475195.1 Diaphorina citri | reverse complement strand
TCCCTTTTTCTCACCAAGGACCCTTTTTCTCAACCCTTCAGAATGGCAAATAATATCACACCCCTTGAATATCCTTACTTCCTCTGTTAGCCCTACCAGATATCCTCTGCTTAGTATTCTTCTCTGACAATCGTAAGTATAAACATCGTTTCCAACTAGTTTACAACTTTCAAACTTGAATTACTTGGAAGTTTGGCTATCTACTATCTATTATGTCTTCGTTTGCACTCTTGTCACTGAGAGCTCGAATTCTCGGAAATAGTTGACAGTTTCGCTAAGTTCACATTGTTAGCATTATTTCACAACTTACAGATTAAATTAAAGAAGAAACGAGCTAAAGAGAATTGAATAAGAACAACTGAAGAACAACTTGTGCACAAGTTTACATTGAGAAATGTTAA
>NW_007444511.1:0-401 GCF_000475195.1 Diaphorina citri | reverse complement strand
AAAAAAAAAAAAAAAACACATTTTTTTGAGGGTAGGTACCAAAAAAAGACCGTTTTACCCCGTGTCCCCCTACCTACCTAGCTATCGTATTTATTGAATTCCATGGGTTGTTTGACGTGCTATGTGTAATGTGTTACTCATTAATGGACGACGAGTCCCATTGATTCATAATTGCGCGTCTTTTATAAAATGGATAAAGTACCTACATACGTACCTACTATAAAATAGGTAATATTGTTTACTATAAATAGGTAATAGGTACCATAAAATAGGTAGATAGATACTACAAAATGTATAAAAAGGAATTTTAATTGTGTTAATGCTTGTCTCAAATGCCGTTCCCCGTTACGCTATGCTAAATTTTATGACTTGAGTTAGACTTGAACCACCAACCTCCAGAC
>NW_007444510.1:0-401 GCF_000475195.1 Diaphorina citri | reverse complement strand
CTGTTTTTATAGCTACAACCTCCACCATATATGGAATTTCTGTATCGGCCATAAAGTTAATGAGTTTTGTCGTGCTTGCACTCAGCCTCGTGATGACAATTAATGCCCTGGTACCCAACCATAGGGTCAACCATACCATAGGCCGGTCTTGATTGAATAACATTCACTTGGCATTTGTGTGACAAATTTCTGTAATGAAAGGCTACAGAAGGGGCCCATCCTTAATTAGACCCATTTTAGGTATAAACAACTTTCCTGACGCATTACCACGTTCATTCCACCAAACTTCTTTCATATTACCCACTTGACCGCGGTCAGGTTTGCTTACCGTGCAGAAGGTCTCGGGTTTAAATCCCACCATCGACAAAAATTTGCAATTGTATTTCGATTAAAAAAAAAAA
>NW_007444509.1:0-401 GCF_000475195.1 Diaphorina citri | reverse complement strand
GGGATGCCCTTTGCACCCAACCTTCACTATTGATATAGCGTGAGGAAATTTGGACTGATCTACTCCCTGCTTATAGTCCCCTAGCTAGACACTGATCTACTCTCTGTTTATAGTCCCTCAGCCAGACTAAGTCCTATTATTATTTTATAATATGACGGAAGTCAATTTTCTTTATTTAGGCAGCAGCTTTCAAACTTTATTTGCTGTGAAGCACCCTGTAAGTGCTGTAAATTTTGTAAATTGACTAATACCTTGGTGCATTGAACAATATTTTAAATTTTTAAACCATTATTCTACATTACTTACCCCTGATTTCTATGGGATGATAGAAAGGAAAACCTGCTTTGTTTTCACCTAAAATTACCATTAGAAAACTCCTATACCAAGTTTTGTATCTTCCC
>NW_007444508.1:0-401 GCF_000475195.1 Diaphorina citri | reverse complement strand
CGTAAGACAATACTTAGGACACAATCTTGATATATATAAAAAAAAAAAAAAAATTGTAGGTAGGTAGGTAGGTACCTACATACTTGGATACACTTGACTTGGACTCGAACCACCAACCTCCAGATTTGACATCCGCCATTTCGACACTACACAACTGAGGTTGGTTTATAATAATTTTAGCTAGGTTTTGTTTAGAATTTGAAGCATAAATAAAGTCTTAAAACATTTTTGTACAATATTTCACCTTGGTCTTTTTTTTTTTCCTAGTAGGTACCTATCTAAGTGGATTTTTTTTCTAGTATTTTGATTTACTACCATATAAGTACCTATACTACATATTTTGAACAGGCTTTTTCAATTGCTTGTGAATTAATAAGGAAAATATTGGCAGTCATCTACTG
>NW_007444507.1:0-401 GCF_000475195.1 Diaphorina citri | reverse complement strand
TATTTATTTTTCCCACCTCTATCTCTCTCTAAAAAAAGAGGTTTACCAAGGCATGTCAATCACATATTACCTAGGTGTAGAAGTAGAACTAAAAGTCACATTTTTTCTACTCTATTTTTTTGCCTGTAGTAATAGTAGTAGTTTGCCTATAATTATTATTATTATTATTTTATCCACCAGTTCCCTGTTGTATTTTCAGACCAAAACACCAGAGGACTGGGAGAAATCCAAAGTTGTTCCAGATGCACCAAAATGTATGGGAGGAGATGGCAGACAGAAAGCCAAAGCATAGTTCAACCAATAATCTGCAGAGGTCCAGAGGAAACCTCTTTGACCGAGGAAACCACTGCCTCATGACTTTCCTTGATTTGGAGGAACAGTGATGGAATGGGAGTTTTTTT
>NW_007444506.1:0-401 GCF_000475195.1 Diaphorina citri | reverse complement strand
TGGTCCATTTTTCGTTTGTGTTCATGAATGGGAGCGAAGTGGAAATGCTCTCTCTCCTAATGCAATCATATATGCCTTTATAATATCAGGCATATGCCTTTATAATATCAGGCATATGCCTTTATATCAGGCATATTATGCATTTGTAATATCAGCTGTAGGAATATCTGATGTCAAGAACATTTTGTATCCACAGAGTCAGAGCCAGTTCAAAAGAAGTCAAGGCACTTTTTTATATTGATTTTATTTCTACAATACACATTTGAAGGCATACATATCCGGTACCTATTATTTCAACATTATTTGTTACATATTTGAAGAAGTCTTCGAAAGAAAGGCCATTAAATATGATGGTGTTATACCGCCGATATTGTTGCTTGTTCAAATATCTTGCATTTGAT
>NW_007444505.1:0-401 GCF_000475195.1 Diaphorina citri | reverse complement strand
TTCTCTCGCTCATTGTAATATGTCTTAAGAGGAGCGTTATAGGCTACTTTTGAGTCCTCAAGCAAAGTATAAAGAGAGTAAAAAAAAATAAAAAAAAGAGAGAGAGAGAGAAACAAAGGGACAGCGCGGAAAAAAAGGAACAGGCATAAGAGATGAGTAAAAAGACTGAGAATCCTAAAAAGGAATAGAATAACAGAGAAAGGCAAATTAGAAGGAGCTGGATGGAATTAAGAAGAAAGCGGAAAAATATTACAAAGCAAGAAAAACAAGGAATGAACGAAAGCATTCATCTTCATTTGAAAGCAATCTAGCCCAGCTAGGGGTAGATTCTGTAGGATTTCGGCTTGAGATGAAGGTAGGGGTAGGTTAGGAATAAATCTAGGCGTAGCGGTTCCCAATTT
>NW_007444504.1:0-401 GCF_000475195.1 Diaphorina citri | reverse complement strand
CCCTGATTGGTGTGATTGTATTAGAAGCGTACTGTACTGGCGTTCTAAGGGGAGAAGTCCGTCCCTGATGCAAATTCACACAGATAGGGGTATAGGAGTATACAGTAGTGACGTCATAGGATAGTGTAATGTCACGCCGTCAGTGGAAATTTATTATCTATAAGAAGCTAAGTCCATCCCTGATTGGTGTGATTGTATTAGAAGCGTACTGTACTGGCGTTCTAAGGGGAGAAGTCCGTCCCTGATGCAAATTCACCCAGATAGGGGTATAGGAGTATACTGTAGTGACGTCATAAGATAGTGTAATGTCACGCCGTTAGTGGAAATTTATTATAGCTTCTTTACAGACTGTTAAATTTTCACCACAACTTTCCGAGTATCCGCCACTGCTGATTGACTGT
>NW_007444503.1:0-401 GCF_000475195.1 Diaphorina citri | reverse complement strand
AGAGAGAGAGAGAGAGAGAGAGAGAGAGAAGGATTGGATCGGAGAGCATGGAGATGTAGGTTAGGTACCTACCTATAATAAAAAAGAAGGTAACACTGACCCTAAGTGAGAAAAGGTGCAGTAAAAAGGAGAATACAAAGGGTCGGTCGTATTATACTCGTATGTTGTATTATAAAGAAAAGTTAAATGAAAGTTATATGAAATAGAGACAAGGAAAGAGAGGGGAGTTTCCTATAATTAAACAGGCAAATCCTTCACTGTAAGGCCCAAAGAGCGATCGAAACAAAATACAAAGGATTTTTTTCTTTTTTATTTTCCAGTGTATGAAAGGGAAAATTTGCCAGATTATAAATTTTCTATTGTCGGATCTCTCTGTCATATCAAAAGTGATCCTAACTGTA
>NW_007444502.1:0-401 GCF_000475195.1 Diaphorina citri | reverse complement strand
AATTACAAATTGCTACTGAGAGGCTCTGCATATGACCCTTATTTTGACCGTCTAATTAATTTAATGCACTTGTTCATTAATGTTAGTTTAAGTTAAATGTTCAGGAACATTTACAATACAGAAACAGAATACACTAGTTAAATGCGAGAATAAAGGGACTGTAAAGTCTTGTTAAGTGACAATGTCAATTATCAGGTATTTCATTTTTCAACCACTCGTCCTAGGACAGTGTCAATCACCAGGTATTTCATTTTCAACCACCACACCACACCGGAGGCAATTGTTTTGTTTCATAAGTATGCTGTCTGTCAATAGCATTGATGTGAATGCACGACGCGTACTTACAATTAATTCAAGAGTTATTATTAGACGTCCAGGTTAAGAGCTGATGAGAAATGTTT
>NW_007444501.1:0-401 GCF_000475195.1 Diaphorina citri | reverse complement strand
AGATACGAGTTATGATCATATCTGGAGTCAGAATTTTTTAAATTCATCACCTTAGGAGTTATTGGCCGGCAAAGTTTGGGTAAAAAAAAGTTTACATCTGCGTTCAAAGGGTTAACAGTTGAGAGATGAGAATGAATACTTGAGGCTTCTGAAGGTACCTATCCTAATCTTAAGCTGTCTCCACACTCCACATGAAGAACATAACATAATCTATGAGCGTCGAACGACACTTCCACACGTAGAACTACAATCGACGAAAATAATAACATCACTGTCATGAATTTTATTGAGGAGCTGGGTACAAAAAAGGACATATGGATTTGTTGCCCTTTTTGCGTAAAACGGTTTTTTGAATAGAACGTGGTGCGCTCTATCTTCCAGCGTTTGAACTGCAGTGATAA
>NW_007444500.1:0-401 GCF_000475195.1 Diaphorina citri | reverse complement strand
TTTTTTTTTTTCGAATAACATTGAAATTTTCATCGTCCTTGGTTGAAAACAAGTGACGCTCAAATGGGAATAATTTAGCGTGTGTGAACTTTGTGGAATGTCCTATCTGACTGAGGGGGAATTCTCGTTTTGATCAGTTGGAAAGTAATTTGTGAAACCCTATGCTCGAGATCCTGTTGGAATTCAGGTAAAATACATATTTACTTAGTGTGAATTGTCGAAGGTTCGAAAAATCGAGAAGAGACCTTCCCTTCCCCCTATGTCTTCTCCTCCTCTCTGTTCCCTCTCCCTTCTCTTTTCCCACCCCCTCTCTATTGAAGAAAAGAGACAATACCTTAGTCCCTTCTCTCCCTCCTCCTCCTTCTTCCCCTCCCTCTCCACTCTCTTTAAAAGCAGTACTG
>NW_007444499.1:0-401 GCF_000475195.1 Diaphorina citri | reverse complement strand
TAGGAATTATGTCTAACTTTTAAACCTTGTCAAATAAAACATTTAAAAAAAAGCTTAATTTCAGACACAGAAAGATTCCGTTCCGAAAAGCCATCAAGAGATTTTCTTCTGCAAAGCTAAGGGAGAGTAAATTCGAGAGACAAAGTTAATTACTTCATCTCTGAGAGCTTTATGTATTAGACGACAAGACACTCTTACCACCTTTCTTAAATCTTAAGCACTCCTTGAGAAATTAAAACAATTTCTTTATTTTTACTTCATTCTTTGTAAGCATGTCGAGGTTTCTTTCCTTCCGTTTTACTGAATGTCCTTGAGACACACCAGAATTTTAACATTTCGACTTTACGTTCTGTCTTTATATCTCCCCTGACAGTTGACTCCTCAAATCCTCAAACCATTTG
>NW_007444498.1:0-401 GCF_000475195.1 Diaphorina citri | reverse complement strand
CAGGGAGTAGACCAGCTTAGTCTGGCTGGGGGACGTTAAACAGGGAGTAGACCAGCTTAGTCTGGCTGGGGGACGTTAGACAGGGAGTATACCAGCATTACCAGCCTGAAATTTCCCTTGCTAATGAAATAGCAAGGGTTGAGAGGGAAGGGCATCCACTCGCTGAATTTGTAGCCAAAACCAAATGTCAGCCCAAAGCAATCACCCTAGTTAGGGCTGATTGAGAGGCTGACGAAAAAACGCCGACCCCGTCTGTACACGGGAAAAGGCGGAGAAAAAGAAGAAGAAACAAATATAAAACAATATTATAGGTAGGTATGTAGGTACATATACAGGGTGTCCCAGAATTTATGCTTTAATTGATTTTCTCGGAGCCTGTTCGAAATTTCGAAAAACAAAAA
>NW_007444497.1:0-401 GCF_000475195.1 Diaphorina citri | reverse complement strand
GGTGGCGACCCAAATACATAAGACCTTGTAAACGGGATACTATGTTCAAACGGGATGTTTTTTAAACGGGATACTATGCCAAGTAACATCATAACAGGAAAATAGCAGTAGAATACTTTGTCTTCACTTGACTAGGGTAATAAGACCTTGTTTAGACTGCAGGAGTAAAGGGACTTTTCAGTCTCGTTCTGGCAGAATAAACAAGGTTTCTATTCTATTTCCATCGAAAATAGAGCCATCTAGAAACCCAAAGTTAGGATCTTGAATCTTAAAGACATCATGAGCTTTTAACTGGTATTAAAAAACCTTTAAACACATTTCTAAAACACCCCTTTCGGTGTGTCAGAGACCACAGTTAAAAATAAATAAAATACAGGAAATGAAATGCTAACCATCCCAAA
>NW_007444496.1:0-401 GCF_000475195.1 Diaphorina citri | reverse complement strand
TAGCTCACACCTTAATAGTGGATAAGGAGCTATATATTTCCCCTTCAAGGATGAGGGGGAGAAGAGGGAGGATTAGGAGGAATTGAATTGAATAAGAATGTCTATGTTCTCCCATGCATCTTTGTCTTCCCTCTCTGGGCGGAGGAAAGAGAAAGATGGGAAGACATGGAAAATAATGAAGGAGGAGGAGAAGAAAAAGAAAGACGACGAAAGAGAAGAATAATATTAGGTACTGTGGGTGGATACCTATAGTTAGGGAGTAAGATTTCCCCTTTAGATTAATTAGCTCTATGTTTTCCGAGAATAATTCTCCTACAATTAGGAAGATAATTTAAATAAATTAGCATATATAAATTAATTGATATAATCTAATGAAAGCATTAAGGGCATTAGGTTCCTAA
>NW_007444495.1:0-401 GCF_000475195.1 Diaphorina citri | reverse complement strand
ATGAAATTGTCATGTATTATTTATTAATCTAATGTTATGATCTTTCAAATTTAACTCTTTTTCATGTGAGAAAACTTGTAGATCAGTTTGGTACAGTACCTATATCCCACATATACCTACCTCTTCTCTGCCATGTAAGTAGTGCAAAATGACTTAAAATCATGTTTGAGCCCCACCTATAAGATGCTTCCCCTTTCCAACCTGTCTCCTGAGTCTCCTTCTTATAGAATCTATGTAGGTTGTTACCTTTCTTCTCATCTCATTGCACTCAAAAGACCTGAAAGTATCTCTCTATAAGTTCTCCACTGACCTCAACAGCCTGCTACTCTACCTATTTTCTGCTCAATGTAATAATTCACAAATAACGTTACACTTTCAATGAATATTTGCAATATTCTCTC
>NW_007444494.1:0-401 GCF_000475195.1 Diaphorina citri | reverse complement strand
CTGTATCTTTGACAATCTCTAGTCTCCTGATAATTGAGAGAATGTCTTTATTGACTTTATTCAGATAATTATGTATGTATGTCAAAGGTAATTATACCTATTTGGAAATGGGGGAGGTGACAGAGATACTCGTAACTTACAAGTTTGATTATTTGGTAAAATGTGACAAGCTCCTCTAGAGAAAATGAAGCCTTCAAGACAATCAGACTTGATGCCTCTCAAGTGAAGAGCCATGTGTAACATGATTAGCGCTTACATTATTTATTCAAACCCCTGCCAACTTTCAAGCTGTCAAAGCTCTCACGATGTTCAAATGAACTTGTCTGATGGGGATAAAACGTCACTGTAAAACTACTAAGGTTCCGCGTGACGTGATGGTAGCCTCCATTCGGTAATAAGCC
>NW_007444493.1:0-401 GCF_000475195.1 Diaphorina citri | reverse complement strand
CCCTGCGCAGCATAATGCAAGCGCATAAGAATCTGATCTCTGCGCAGTCAAAGGTGAGCTCTTTATAATTGACCAAAGGAAGTGAGGGTACTTGTTCAGACTTCAGAAGTCAGCAGTCAAAGGTGAGCTCTTTATAATTGACCAAAGAAAGTGAGGGTACTTGTTCAGAAGTCAGGGCTTTCACAATTTGAGCAGAGACCAGTGTTATTATAGGGTGAGGTTAAACGGTTAAACACGAAAAGCAGCTTTCTTTTTCATTGTTGTGGCTTCTGAATAATTGCTGAAGTGAGATCTAATCGACGGTTTTGCATCGAGTTTGTCTAAAAGTTTGATCCACGGCAACTCTCGAACGGTTTATCCCGTTTATCCGATTTTGATGCAACTTGGCAATCATGTTCAAC
>NW_007444492.1:0-401 GCF_000475195.1 Diaphorina citri | reverse complement strand
TAGGTCATTAGCAGTGAATTAAGTAATTAGCAGTGAAATGGGCGATGAATCTAACTAAGTGCGAATGATACCCATCACCCAGATGTAAATACATCCCTAATATCTACCTATCTATTTTCGGATGTACGTTTTTAGGACGCCAAAATCTTAACTCAAGGACCCAAGGTAAGCGACTTTTTATTTATGCTTTACCGACTTTTACGAACGTATAGGGTTCCTTACTGTATACCGCTGTGGGTTCAAGGACTTGTTGTAAGTACCTACATAACTACGTACCTACATGTAGGTATACCTACTTATTAGCGAGACCAAAATAAGTTTAAAGATTTAAGAATTGCACCCGATTATTTCAAAGGGATTTTAATCAGCCATGATGGCCTTACTAAACGAACCACGCTCGA
>NW_007444491.1:0-401 GCF_000475195.1 Diaphorina citri | reverse complement strand
CTTTTCATATAAAATTACGCAACCCACTGTTTACCTAACTCGTGGTTGTCTCTTTCCCTCCTAAATAATGTTAACCCTCGACTGCATGGAAGACCTACAGTCTACACTGTAGAATCCATACTATTATAGAAGAGAGCACGTGCTCCACTGTTTCTACAGAAATGTAGAGACGGCCTAGTTAGCTTGGAGCGTAGTACGTCTGCCTTGTAAGCACTAGGCCGTTGGTTCGATTCCCGTCCGGGGCGGATTTTATCCTAAACAGGTGATGTTCGTTGTTGAAACTGCTGGCTTTCTCCTATCCTGTCTTTGATCTCGGGACGATACCTACGACTTAGTAGTTACATGTCCCCTCTATCAAACCTCTTAAATAAAATTAAAAAAAAAAAAAACTTTTTCTTCGC
>NW_007444490.1:0-401 GCF_000475195.1 Diaphorina citri | reverse complement strand
TCTGGCATTGAAACATGTTATGGAACTAGAACAGAAAACTACTAATCTCGCAACGCCAAGGACAATGCAGTAAGAAATGAAGCAACAAAAATTCAACAAGAGAGCGAAAAAATGCACAGAAGGTAAATGAAAATAATGACGATGATTGTAACGAGAGAATGCGGAGCAGAAGGCGGAAGAAATGGAAGACTACACATAAACAACTCAACAGATTAGACAGCAGAGAACAAAAGAGAGAAATGATGTCAGCCAGAAAGCCAAGTAGAGAAGAGCGCTCGAAACAAAACGACTATTTTAACGTACAATATTTGTAGAAACGAACAAAAAAAGTGAGCGAAAGAAGGAGAGAAAGCAATAAAGTTATGAAAGTCTGCGTCGTCGGGTTGGGTGGAAGAGCCAGG
>NW_007444489.1:0-401 GCF_000475195.1 Diaphorina citri | reverse complement strand
ATAGTGACTTGACAAATTGACAAGGCTAGGTATTCATAATGATGTCCACTGTAAGTATACCTAACCTACCGCTACCGACCTATTCAACATTTCAAAACGAGAACTCTGTATGAAATTTAGAAATTAAATGGAGGAGGTATTACCCTCCCAGGCTTTAGAAAAACGGGAACTTTTCGATTTTATTATCTTTTTTTGCTCCCCTGACTTACCTAGTATCAAGAATATTCAATATTCCCCCTCCCCCGGAACCCTCTTCAAATCCCCACCACCTCTCCTATCCTCCCTCTTTCTATTCCTCTTCTTCCTTCCCTTCCTCTTCCTTCCCCCCCGTCCCCTGAGAGTTTTCATCGGAATATAAATATTAGATTAATTTTCATTTTCCAAAGCAACTTTGTTTTTCC
>NW_007444488.1:0-401 GCF_000475195.1 Diaphorina citri | reverse complement strand
CCTATTGTACACAAAAAGCCCACTCCAAGGCTTAGGTGTGGGGAAAACAGCCCTAAAGGACGAGTTGAGCTTCTACGAATCTTCCTTACCTATAGGAAGGAATATGAGCAAACCCAAAAGCCATTTCAAATTGCCAACTTCTGGAAATTGAAGATTTGACGTTCAAGTTTGTTTCCGGATCCGGAAAGTAAGACTAGTTACTGATAGATTCTGACGTGACTTTGTGAAAATCCATCTTGAAAAGAATAACACCAGTAACTTGTACTCTTAGATTCCTCACAGTTGATGTTCTTTCTTTAACCAGTTAGTCAACTCCTTGTTTGGCATCATACCTTGTTCAGCTTGAGGAAAATACACGGGGTGCCTTTGCCGTAGCTGTAGGAGTTTTCCTTCTTGCAGGG
>NW_007444487.1:0-401 GCF_000475195.1 Diaphorina citri | reverse complement strand
ATATTTCAAGTTCACAATAGGACCAGGGAGGAACTCTAACTGGAACCTTTGCCTTTAAACACCCGATAACCTCATTGTTCATTGTAGTTCCATAATGCCAATAATAAAGGATCTTTGAATACAGGGTGTTCAACTATCCAACTATAATGTATGCTCTTTCCCAAACCTATCGAGATTTCAAAAGAGGTTCATGGATGTCAATTTTTTAGCTTTGATGAGGATGATGGATGCCAAATATGCCAATTTTTTTGGACCACAATGGGATTGGAATTTTAAATGGACCAAATGAAAGTTGAGTATGATGATCTTTACGCTGCATTTGGGACATTTTGAAATTGTTCCTAATCTTTAAAATCAATAAAATACCATTTGTCAGAAAAATCAACAATGGTTTCATATTA
>NW_007444486.1:0-401 GCF_000475195.1 Diaphorina citri | reverse complement strand
CAGTAAAAGAATAGAATATACCTTGTTTATCCTGCTGCGATAGGACTGAAAAGTCCCTTTACCCCCGCAGTCTAACCATGGTCTTATAAGTAGACGCCTTCTGTAAACCCGGTAATTAGGTTCAGTAAACTGTAGACCTAGCCCTGAAGATCCAAAAGTCTTCCTTTTCTCTTCGATTTCGTGACGAGACCTTAGCAGTTCTCTCTATCAAACTTCTTGAAAAAAAGAAGACTTTTTTTGACCATTATTGCCTGACTTAATTAGGTTTCGGATAAAAGGTTCGAGAGGTATCGCATAACTAACAAACGGCCTTCAGCCAGAGTTTACCAATTCAAATTATTTCAGGATTAATATACTCAAGACAAGACGGGGCTTACCAATCCAAATATTTCAGGGTTGAG
>NW_007444485.1:0-401 GCF_000475195.1 Diaphorina citri | reverse complement strand
TGGCTTCGATTTCCAACTGGGGCAGATTTATCTTAAACGGATAAGGTTCGTTCTCGGAACGGCTGGCTTTCTCCTATCCTGTGTTTCAAGACGATTAGCAGTTACAGTTCTCTCTTCCAAACCTCTTTTTTTTAGTGTCTTCACAAAATTAATGAGAACTTTATTTCCCCCCACAGGCCCTAGAAGAGCAGCTCCTGGCAGAAAGTGTGGACGCAGCCAATGTGTTTCCCGAACCTACCCAGGATCTGGAGCCTGGTAAAACTGTGGGTAAAATCAACGGCGGTAACCGAGTGGATTATGTTCTGCAGGAGGCGCCTCTAGAGAGTTTCAATGAGTATTTGTTCGCCTTGAGTAGTCATGTATGCTATTGGTAAGTTTCAATGAGTATTTGTTCGCCTTGA
>NW_007444484.1:0-401 GCF_000475195.1 Diaphorina citri | reverse complement strand
ATAGCAGGAATAATAATAAATTAAAAAAAAAAATGTGACTTTTACCGAAAAATTAATATACATGTACCTCATCCCTTAAGAACTCGTTCCCACTTGTAGTGAGTTTCATCCGATTTTTTCCCAAATGTCCTGTAGGCAATATAATTTAAATGAGAGTGTTCTTTACTACACACGACACGATTTTTTTCCGAACGACAAGTCGGATCGGACCTTAAAGGGAATTTAGAATGCTTTTTTTAACCAACCTCAGTGGTGCAGTGGTTAGCACGGTGAACTTTGAATCTGGAGGTTGGTGGTTCGGGTCCAAGTCATGTCATCAAATTTGGCCTAGTATATTAAGCGGGGAACGACATTTGTGACAAGCATTTATACTTAACACAATTAAAAAAATTCCTTTTTTT
>NW_007444483.1:0-401 GCF_000475195.1 Diaphorina citri | reverse complement strand
AAAAAAAAAAAAAAAAAAAAACAATAAATTGAGTTAAGCTTATTAATTATTGATAGGTAGAGGTTGTATCGGTAAAAAAAGGTTTATGGTGTGATCGTGTTCCAGACGTTCCAGTCAAATTCCATCGACCATAGTGCTTATTATAATCGGCAAAACAGTTGCTTGAAAAAAAGTGGAAAATAACGGGTATACCTAAAAAACTGATTACACAAAATTCAACTGATTGGCCATAAGGAGTGCGAAAATTAGCTGACTGACCACAAGGCAATATGCAAAACGGCGGTTTACATCGTTTGGTGAAAGAAAATTTCGGAAAAGTCGTTCCATTTTCCAGTAGTACAGGAAAAACCACTTTCGGGATCATAAAACTCAACTGATTGGCAATAAGGAGTACGATTCCT
>NW_007444482.1:0-401 GCF_000475195.1 Diaphorina citri | reverse complement strand
GGAGTCAGGACTCAGCAAGGTGAACTCATTCGACCAGTATCCAAGCTGGTTCCCCTTCCTGTGTCATAGCTCCAAGTTCTGTATCAAATTATGTAAATAATGTTCTTTGATACCTTTGGTATTCTTTCTATACCTTTGGTATTAATTTGTTAAAAGTTTGATTTCTTTTTATTATTATCCATACCTTTGGTATTATTTTGAAGTTTTTATTTTTGGTTTATTATCTTTTACATTTTTATCTAGTTGGTTCTTGTGTTTGCCAAATTCAAAATTTCAATTTATCATGCATTTGGGAATCACAAGTTCATGTTCTTTATTATTAGTTTTTTTCTTCCTACTAATAATTATCTGATGTTATCATGTCATGTATGCAACTATTCTTTTGTCCAAATAATACTTTC
>NW_007444481.1:0-401 GCF_000475195.1 Diaphorina citri | reverse complement strand
GCTGGGTTGTTGGGAACTTGACAAAAAAATCCTTTCTGTGCAGAAGCAGAAGGTTCTCTTCTCTCTCTTTCTGCAGAGAATTCGTATGGTTCTGTCTCACTTGTTCTGCTTTCTATTCGCAATTTCTTTCTGCTAAAAAAACAACTGAAATAATTCAAATAATAATAATAATAGTGATATAGTGGTGCTAGGCCGCTAGGTGCTAGTAAGTTTGTAATTACTGGAAAACCTCTTCGCTGCTTATACCGATTGCCCTGCCGACAAAGAGCAAAAAGTCAATGGTCCAGCGTCTATAGTTTCTAAACTGTTCTCACGAGGCTGACTGCAGAGTGCACCCAGAAATTGTCAGTAGCATGTGATGTCCCAAACAGTCCCTCATCCAGATACCAACCAAAGGGCAT
>NW_007444480.1:0-401 GCF_000475195.1 Diaphorina citri | reverse complement strand
TACAGAATAGTGTTATCATGAAATTATATACAAAAACAAAGGGTGGAAAGAAAGGGGGGGAAACAGGGGGAAATGGAAAAAAAAGCATTCTGAGGTTTCTAAGTGTGGGGGGCAGGTGCCCCAAAGGATGTGTTAAGCTTATACGAAAGACTCCTAAGGCCAGCCACTCATTAGGTAGACCTGATAAATACAAATGATCAGGTCCACCTGTCAGGTCCGATAGTGTGTGTGTTCGTCAGGTCTCAGGTGTACCTGACAGGTGGACCTGTTCAGCCGTACTTGTCAGGTCTGATAGTGTGTGTGTTCGTCAGGTCTCAGGTATGCCTGACAGGTGGACCTGTTCAGCCGTACCTGTCAGGTCTGATAGTGTGTGTGTTCGTCAGGTCTCAGGTGTACCTGAC
>NW_007444479.1:0-401 GCF_000475195.1 Diaphorina citri | reverse complement strand
GATGTCTCTTTCTTGCTTTTCTGTGATGATTTTAAATTGTTTAAGGCTGTCAAGTCCTTCTCCGATCATCTGGTTCTTCAAGAAGCCCTCTCTGCTCTTTGTCTCTGGTTTTCCTCAAATCAGCTCTCAGTCAATCCTTCAAAATGCAATGTTATTACATTTAGCCGATCCTCTTCTCCCTTAGTTTTCTCTTATTCTATTGAATCTTTAGAGGTTCCTCGTTCATCTTGCTTGAGAGATCTTGGAGTTCTTTTTGATAGTAAACTCTCATTTCTACCCCAGATAAACTTGATTTGTGCCAGGGCTTCTAAAATGTTGGGTTTTGTGTCACGAACTACTAAAGATTTTCGGAATGTTTTATCCATTAAGATCTTATACTGTGCATTAGTCCGCGGAATTCT
>NW_007444478.1:0-401 GCF_000475195.1 Diaphorina citri | reverse complement strand
CTTGGATAAACCTGCACCCTGCTATCCTGCGTCTAGTTTTGTAGCTACACCTGTCAAGAGAGGTTAGTAGTTAAAGTGAGAAGTAGAGGCATACTCGTATGCAGTTTTATCTAGTACCTTGCGTTCTGGCAGCTTAACTCCATACACAAAAAGCCCACTCAGAGGCCTAGGTGTAGGGGCAAATAGCCCTAAAAGATGGGGTAAGATTCTACGAATCTACTTCCAACCTTTTACAGATTACTTATCCGTGACTATGGCGAATATTTACCTACCTACTTGACCTAGTATGTCGCGATTGTGTTAGGTCTTAAGGTGTGTCCACACATAGTCGATCGGCCGTCGATCATTGTCGACTGCACCGTTCACACTGCCTCGATGACATAGTTTGACCTAGTCGTTCG
>NW_007444477.1:0-401 GCF_000475195.1 Diaphorina citri | reverse complement strand
TCGAGCTATTTAATGTAGTTATAAATTGTTGTGGCCCTCTTTCGTTTGACCCTTTCATTTACATTTCCGATAAAACTAAAAACTATAGAATGTGAAGTCCGGAATGAATCCGTTTGGATTGTTTGTCAATAATGTTTTTTACTCTCTGTAGGTCCAAGGTTTAAGTTTTTTCTTTTAGGTGAAAAGCAACAGGTCAACAACCAACAAAAAGTTACTCAGATAGGATAAAATTTTGGTTTCCGCTAAAAGAGAAATTTTAAAACAAAAAAGAGAGTAAGTAGGTAGTACCTACGTATTGAATTTAGGATAATACCTGTGGTACCTACCAACATAATAATGAAATCAGGATTTATATTTTTTATCTCTTTGCTCTCAGGTACTTTGTACATATTATGAAGTAG
>NW_007444476.1:0-401 GCF_000475195.1 Diaphorina citri | reverse complement strand
TAAGGATTTCCTGCAATCTGATTGGTTCCTTCATTTTGGGTTGATGACTCATTGCTGTCACATTGATCTGGATGAACTGTAGAAGAGCTCATTGTCTGAGAATCCTGTTAGAAAGCCTTAAAATTACATCACTTTCCTTCCTATAGGTGTAGGACTGGAGGATAAGGAACGTAGAAGTTCATTTTTTACCAATAATATGGGAACAGAACTCAGACAAACTAGAAAGTAGGTAAATATAAACTGTCTTCAAACTTACCTACTTTATTCGCAGGCACTTTTTTTAATTTATAGGTATCACTTCACTTTTTTTTAAAGAGGTTTGATAGAGGGAACTGTAACTGCTATGGTCTTATCGTCCCAAAATCGAAGAGAGAAGGAAGACAGGATAGGAGAAAGCCAGC
>NW_007444475.1:0-401 GCF_000475195.1 Diaphorina citri | reverse complement strand
AGTGCAGACAGCTTGCAGCTTTGCTTTGGTGTACATCAATGTGATTTGCATAGAAGAGAGTGAGAGTTTGGGTACTGACTAGGGAGAGGCATTTTCAAATTGTAATTACGTCGAGACAGCAGAATGACACTGGTTTGACTCGAATCTCAATGTATAAAGCTGTGTCCACACATAGTCGAAGGCCGTCGATCGACGGCCAACTGGAAGGAAAAAAGTTACCTTTTGTATTTTTATTTCACATCGATTGAAGGCAATCAACTATGTGTGGACACAGTTTTAGTATTACCTTTACCTAAGTGTACCCATTTGAAGTGTTACTGTGCGCTCCCTGAAAGTCACAGTATGACTCCCAAGATCTTTAGAGACTGGAGTTTTACCATCCATTCGGCACCAAGTTACGG
>NW_007444474.1:0-401 GCF_000475195.1 Diaphorina citri | reverse complement strand
TCAGGATTTTTATTATTATTATTATTATTATGATTAAAAAAAAAAAAAAGAAAATGAATGAGCCTCCGAGGAAGAGTTGGTATGACACTAAATTTGCACACCGGAGGTCGCCTTTTCGATTCCCGGTTGAGTCGAAGTTTTTTTTTAGTTTTTCTCGGGGATTTAGGGAAGCACTTAACCTCGAGAAGGCAAATAAGTAGCTAGTTAGCTACACGAAAAGAGTAGCGACCAGAGCGACTAATGCAAAAAGAATATTTTGATGGAACAAAAAGCCTGGGACGGATTTTATCCTAAACAGATCAGGTCCGTTCTCGGAAGGACTGGCTTTCTCTCTCCGCTTTCAGGACGATAAGACTCTCTCTGTCTCAAAAAAAGGAGGAGGAGGAAACTCACACTGAAGA
>NW_007444473.1:0-401 GCF_000475195.1 Diaphorina citri | reverse complement strand
TTTTTTTTTTTTTTACATCATATGCATAACTGTTCGTTCCTTTTTAGACTACAATACCTTGTCTGAAAGCCATATTATTGTGGTTAAATTCTCAAATTATAGTGACGATAAACTTCCATAGATCGGCTGGGATAGAACCCACGCCCTACTATTAACCAGGCGAGCATCTTGACCACAACAACACCGAAGTAACAAATAGAATAGAATATACCCTGTTTATACTGCCAGAATGAGACTGAGAAGTCCCTTTACTCCCGCAGTCCAAACAAGGTCTATTTGGTACAAAATAGGTGTAAATTTTGTAAAATAATAGCAAATCAACACAACACAACTCACCTGCAGAATACCATTAGCGTCGATCTCGAAGGTGACCTCAATCTGAGGGACACCGCGCGGTGCAG
>NW_007444472.1:0-401 GCF_000475195.1 Diaphorina citri | reverse complement strand
TAAATAAATTCTTTGTTTATAGAAATATATTTTATGTATAAAATTTATTTACAGTATCAGTCTTATAACATAAAAAAACTATGTACAAAATATCAATACCATACGAGCAGTTGAAGTTCAGTTTTACTACGAACTTTTTTGATCTCTTCTCAGGCGAAAGTGGCAAAAAAACTCGAAATTTTTTCTTGAGTTTCTTTGAAAAAATGTCATAAAGTAAGCCGGGAAAAGAGTTTTCATAATATGCAGCAAGTAAACCCTAGGGAAACTACTTACAAAACCCTCTTTGTACATGGCACTATCAAAGCATTTCTCGAGATCCTCTCCCTATGAAGTGCCAATTTCTTGTATCGTGAGAATGGACATACGGCTTGATTCCCCCGATTGCAAACCGTATGTCTCCC
>NW_007444471.1:0-401 GCF_000475195.1 Diaphorina citri | reverse complement strand
ATCGAATTCGCCCAGAATCGAGAACTCTGGAGAAGGCTGGTTCATTGAGGTCTTGGGCCCTGAACCCGCCAGTAAGTAAGTACATTAATACCCATGTCTTTTGAAAGAGGGTCACAGAATAAAAAGATGACAATATGTACATCTCCTGAGCTAATTCTAACTTCAGAGAAGAATTTGTGTAGATCCTACAATGCAAAAGATTAAGCTATAACTTTAATTAAGTTTGGATTCAAGCACTATGTTAAGTTTGATAACGCACCTCGACTTACCTTTTATTTGCCAGATAATGATAGTTGAAACTCCATATAAAACTTTTGATCTCAAGGGATTCCATGACCGTACATCTTAAGACTTTCAACGTATCAATAGAAAAATATGTCTGAAATGGGGTAATAAATATT
>NW_007444470.1:0-401 GCF_000475195.1 Diaphorina citri | reverse complement strand
CATTGACCACGTTGACCCAATTAAAATTCCTTTTAAAGGTTGCCTAGGTATCTAGTATTTTTATTTCAAACTTTTTCCCTTTTCTCGAGTCTTTTTTTTCGAACATTTTTCCTTTTCCTCTTTCCGAGGCGTGCACAACTTGTAATACTTTACCCAGTTGTCATTCGACCCGGTAGAAATAAATCAATCGCATAAGAAACCCCCGATCACTCACAAATTGGAAAAAAATGTTTTCGCCGACTCGAATAGTATTATGTTTTCTTCGAAGGTCTTCCCCTCTTCTTTCTCCCCTTCTTCTCTTCCTCCTCCTTTTCATCCATTCTTTTATTTCTCCTTCCTAGTCTTTTCCTTCAAAACTCCTTACAAACAAGCTGTTACGATAGAAACTTCATTTTGCTGAA
>NW_007444469.1:0-401 GCF_000475195.1 Diaphorina citri | reverse complement strand
GTCAACTATCTTTGCACATTTCAGAGCAGTTTTAGCCCTGTGGCACATACATGTACTCTCCTTCAGCGAGGTGTTAACACCTCATCAGAGGAGCTTATTCTAATCCGGAAATAAAGAGAAACTTACCTATCTTTGGTATTTGAGTCGTTAATCCAGAAAGTTTTATATAATTTCGGACCAAAGTACCATTTCTCTCCTCAGGAAAAGCAAAACAACTACTCAAAAAATTCAAAAATTTTCCTCGATTTTCATTTGGCAAAGAGAAAGAGAAAAAAAATTTCTCATCCGAAAATCGAGTCGATTTTTTTATATGATCAAAAATCAATTTTTTGAGTTTTGCAACTTGCAACATGTTGCCATACAGCCATACGGACGCGCGACGCGAAGGTTATCGCTTATCG
>NW_007444468.1:0-401 GCF_000475195.1 Diaphorina citri | reverse complement strand
AAAATAGGTACCAAACCAAAAAAAAAAAAAAAAACACTGAAGGAGAGATATAACACATGGAACAAAACACACCGAACAGAAAGAAAGGTAAGTTACAACCCAAAAAAATCCAAACCAAGATGCAAGCAATGCTTGGCAAGCATAAATATCTTTCTCAAGAGGTGAATGTTACTGAAGGTCCTCTTGAAACAAAGAAAAATGTCCATTCTCAAGTTTGAAAGTATATGTCAAATAGACAAAACTAAATCTCACAAAACCCAAGACAAAGAAGGAAAAGCTAAAGCAATAGAAGAGAGAAATAACAAATGTAGAGTCAAGTGTGTAATATATTAAAGAGAGAGAGAGAGAGAGAGAGAGAGAGAGAGAGAGAGAGAGAGAGAGAGAGAGAGAGAGAGAGAGAG
>NW_007444467.1:0-401 GCF_000475195.1 Diaphorina citri | reverse complement strand
GCTTGGAAAAAGGTGCGGGATCCCGCGGGATTGCGGGATTGCGGGATCCCGCATTGCAACCCCTAATCCAGGGTGAGTTCAAAGTGCGAGTAAAGTTTAATCAATTTTAAATTGAATCTACAAATGAGATCTTCAGATAATTAGACTTGAAGTAAACCCAGATCTGCAAAATGCAAGCCGAGTGTCACAAAGACACATGTCGGTAGTGAAGCATAATTATTCTCGTTAATAAAACTGTCGAGAAATAATGGTACAACGATAATCACACATCAAGAAAAGCAGTTGATTTCCAACTAGCCAGTGCAATGGATAGGTCATTATTCTAGATAATCTCCGGTGCGGATTTCTAGGTCAACTATTTGCCAGTGACGATGACGTTTTTCAGAGAACTGTCATCGGTC
>NW_007444466.1:0-401 GCF_000475195.1 Diaphorina citri | reverse complement strand
TAGAATATTTGAATCTCAGTTAACACCTGTCTAATGATGCCTGTTGAAAGTTAATCCAATATTTCCAATTATATTCGAGTATTGAACTTACAAACTATGGATAATATGCATTTATCTGACGTTAAAATAATGACTAGGTACGCGTAGCCCATCTTTACATTTGGCCAGATGACCTCTCGGTGCTAACAATGTCCGAAATAAGACAGGTGTAGGCATAGGCATGTAGTTGTTGGGAAATTAAGCTCATTAATATATAATTTGATAAAGGGAACTGAAACTGCTGAAGCCTTATCGTCCCGAAGTGAGAAGGAAGACTAGGTAGGGGAAAGTCGGTCATTCCTAGAACGAACCTTATCGGCTTAGGAGAGGTAGACTCCAAATTACACTAAGTTTTGGGGTAT
>NW_007444465.1:0-401 GCF_000475195.1 Diaphorina citri | reverse complement strand
ACTACAACAAAGACAAAGAATTAGTAATATTATCATCAATGGAGTAAAACAAGAAAAGAATGAAGATGTGTACAAAATCATAGAAACCCTTGGAAACAAACTTGGAATTCCAGATTGCATGAAAGATGTGCATAAAGCGCACAGGGTCAACACTTTGGCGAAGAACTGGCCTTAAATATAATTATAACTTAACTCTACTAAAACGAACCAAAGGCGCCTTTCTGCTCTGTTTCTTCTCACCTGTGTTTTCTCATCTGTACAAAGGCCTCCCCGTACTGTTTCCGTGTCAACAGGTCACTCAGCAGATCCAATATTAACCCTCTCGGTGTCACCGTCTCCAAATTACCCCTGGGCATTTGTAGCACTACCTGACAGGACGGGGTAACTGTGACCAGCGTGCC
>NW_007444464.1:0-401 GCF_000475195.1 Diaphorina citri | reverse complement strand
GTCATTCAATCCATAGACGAAAATTCTGTACAGGTAAGTGTGTATTTGAAACCATATTCTTACCATGCTATCATGTTAATCACCAAAAATATGATATGATAAGAATGAAGTTTTGAGTGTAAGATAACTGTTAGGTTAGGTTAATACCCGAGGCATTTTCTGTCACCTAACCCTTAGACCTCTTTTATTAGGCATGTACTTAGGTGGTCAAACTATCAAATAAACGAAATTTCCTTTAAAAGGTGCGAAATCGCATCAGTCTCTGAAAGGAAAATACTACTTTACTCACTTCTCTGTTTCAGGCTATGTACACATGCTATGCTAAATCAGAGGTTTGGTTCGAAACAGAAACATTCGATACTATTCTCCTGGTGCAGAGTGGAACCCGGTATGCATTCAAA
>NW_007444463.1:0-401 GCF_000475195.1 Diaphorina citri | reverse complement strand
TAACAAATTTCGAAGCTCCATTTTGTAGAAACTTTCGGCATGTTTTGTGAACCAATTCAGTGTCTAACATTTTTGGTTGTGAACCAATTCAGTGTCTAACATTTTTGGTTCATGAAACATGCCTCCGTGGATTGAAATGTCCTTTCGTCGGTTGTATTTCGTAGGAACTCTCTCTCTCAAGTGACTCCATTTTCAGTAGGAATTTTTGTTTAGTAGAAGTTAGCTCGTACCAGGGACAGACTCTTGGAAGGGATGGTGTTGTAGATTATAAGCTACTCTTCTTCTTCTTCTTCTAAACAGGGTTTAGAAGAAAAATTAAAATAGGAAATTATATGATACCAGACTGCGGACTGTGCATTTTATGCTTGCAAAATCGTGGAATTCTGGGGATTGTGCTTTTT
>NW_007444462.1:0-401 GCF_000475195.1 Diaphorina citri | reverse complement strand
ACTTCCCCAGGACTTCTGGAACAGGCTGTAAGTACATGTCCTTGGGAATTAAAGATTTCCTTGTTCTAAGGCTTTACAAGGAAAAGTTCACAACACAAATTTCCCAAACTCTCTATACCACGCGATTTAAATCATACTTACTCAACTTATAGTGGTATCAATAAATTTCTTACTGCGTGTGTTAGCAACTTTTCCTAACAAATCGTAGCCTAGTTTGAAAATTATGGTACAAATGATACTCGGTAATAATTTTATTACTTAGCATTTTATCTAGGTACGTTTTCATTAGGAGTCTAGCTAGGTAAGTAGATATTACACTCGTACCTTTGTAACTAGAACTGACGGACCTGTAACTAGCTACGTTTTAATTAGGAGTCAGTCTAGGTTCTATAGATAGGAAA
>NW_007444461.1:0-401 GCF_000475195.1 Diaphorina citri | reverse complement strand
CTCTTTCTCTCTCCCTCCCTTCCCTCCTTTCTAACAATTCCAACCCTCTGAGGTCAGTCACTCCTTGACGAACTCAACCGTTATCAAATCGGACTACCCAGCAACATCTTCAGAATATTTTCGCTCTAATTTGACAAGCGTGTGGACCTTGCCAGGTGACCTGAACAGATTCAAGTAGAAATTCAAGTGGCACTTAAATAGTAGAATAGAATTCCATAGAATTTGTAAAATTTTACGTGGTTTTAATTTTAACCCTTTGGTCACCCATGTAAACTGTAGTTTACTAGAGGGGTTAACTTGAGATTCCTGTTTGTTCTATAGGGTTAATAGCCGATTTCACCAAACTTCAATCAAGCCTTAATTGAATCATTAAGCACTGATGGGGAATTAAAGTTGAAAAT
>NW_007444460.1:0-401 GCF_000475195.1 Diaphorina citri | reverse complement strand
TGTGTAGTGGGAACACCCTCATTAAATTGCATTGCCTACAAGAACATTTTGTGTCGTTCGGGAAAAAATCGTGTCGTGTGTAGTGGGAAAACTCTCATTTAAATTACACTGCCTACAAGGACATTTTGTGTCGTTCGGGGGGAAAAAAAAACGTGTCGTGTGTAGTGGGAACACTCTCATTTAAGTTACATTGCCTACAGGACATTCGGAAAATAATCGGATGAAACTCACGACATGTGGGAACGGGCCTTTACAGGTTTGATAGAGAGAAATGGAACTGCTCAGAGCGCTAAGGTCTTATCGTTCCGAAAGCGAAAAGAGAAGGAAGGCAGGAATGCAGGATTGAAGAAAGCCAGCCTTTGCGAGAATGAATTTTATCTATTTGGATAAAATCCGCCCCG
>NW_007444459.1:0-401 GCF_000475195.1 Diaphorina citri | reverse complement strand
TTTCGATATTTGTTCAAGGCCTTCAAAGCTTCAAATTCAAATCTGGTTGAAAGTACTCAAAATGTGTCGAAAAAGGTATTGAATTTGCATGAGTGACACACATTTCCCTATCTCATCATTCAAATGTGGGGGAGAAGGAGAATATAGGACGTGTTAGATTTTTTTTTTCTTCTTTTTTAGGGGAAAAAAATGTTATTTCAGAAAATCTATACATGAGATCTTTGCGCAAACTCGGCCAAAGAGCGAAAAAATGAAATAGAAAAGGTAACCGAACCTGCGCTTTCCAAAGGTCTCTCTCTCCCTCCTCTCTGTCTCTCTCTCTCTCTCTGGTAGACTTTTTCATCATCTCTCTCCTTCACTCCCTTTCTCTTGCCCTTTTTTTCATCTCTCTCTTCTTCCCA
>NW_007444458.1:0-401 GCF_000475195.1 Diaphorina citri | reverse complement strand
CAATATTGAACAAGTTCTACCGTTTTTGCCGAGCGTGTGAGATTTTTTCCCTATGTGCGTGTACTCACGGGTTAATAGCTCCGTATTTTTAATAATAAAAAAAAAAATAATTACAAATCTCGCGGCACATCTAGGGCGACCTCGCGGCACACAGTTTGAGAAGCACTGAACTAGGCTGACTCCTTTATCTTCTTCTTCTTTTTTTAAGAGGTTTGACAGAGGGAACTGTAACTGCTATGGTCTTATCGTCCCGAAATCGAAGAGAGAAGGAAGACAGGATAGGAGAAAGCCAGCCGTTCCGAGAACGAACATTATCCCATCATTTTTGAATCCGCCCCGGGCGGGAATCGAACCCGCGGCCTAGCGCTTACAAGGCAGACGCACTACCAACTAAGCTAACT
>NW_007444457.1:0-401 GCF_000475195.1 Diaphorina citri | reverse complement strand
AGAAAAATGGAGAAAATTGTGGCTGACACTTTAGAGTTTAGTTACAAATAGGACAAGTATATCTACAGGGTGACTTGGGTCTACACTCTCATGTAATAGTAACATGTTAGCTCTGAGAATGCTTGGAGAACGGCCGGGCCTAGTATCGGAACATATTACTTACTTAGCGTTAGTTTATTAATTAGTCTGTGATCTACTTTGTCATGCAAATGCATCTGCCCGTACAAGTGGCAAAACATTGGGAACAATGGGAACATATCATATAAATGACATATTTAATGGTTCACGGACACTGAAAATACATAGGTATAAGGTTTGTCTGTGTTTTGGTTCGACAAAAACTTTAGCGTTTTCTATAGATATTAGGTAAGTATTTAATAGAGATAGGTCAACCGGGTTCG
>NW_007444456.1:0-401 GCF_000475195.1 Diaphorina citri | reverse complement strand
TTGAGTTTCATGTGGGACATGAATCCTACCGTAAGAGCGATTCTGGTGAAATTGATTCTGTACGCAAAAGGTTAAATTTTGCTTGGGGGTACTGAACCTATAAAGAACGTAGATAGGAACTATTAAAGTAGGTATTTTAATAAAGTTATTGGTGTTAAACTATTCACACTTTTTGCCAGCATTGGTCATTATCGTGTTTTTTGGACATCCGTTTTATTTAACCATTAAATTTTTTTAATTGATTCTTTTTTAAGTTTTCGTTTTGGTTCTTGTTCCCTTTTTTATGTTTTTGAATAAAAAGATGCTAAAAATGTTGTAAAGAATGTAGGTAGATTTTTGTCACGAATTTTTTTTAGGCTGTTGTTTTTTTTTTTTTTTTTTTTTTTTTTTTTTTTTTTTTT
>NW_007444455.1:0-401 GCF_000475195.1 Diaphorina citri | reverse complement strand
TGGACAAACATGACTTGAGTGTTGCGCTCAGAAACATTGTTAAGTGGAACTTCGCGGCTTGCAAAGTTGAGTGAAGTGAGGCATAGATTACATGACATTGAAATGGGGGTCTTTTCTGACGAAATTCCTGTGTGCAGAGTCCAGTACCTATGTAGGACTAATGCATCGTAAGTGAGGCATACGAGGGACGATCCGATTGTTTGAAACAATCGTTCATGTTTTTAAACAGAATCAAATAAAAAGCTTTTAATAAATTTATCAAATAAAACCTTCCAATCCACTACAAGTCTAATAATAGTAATAATTTAACCTACCTTTAAAATCATGAGATGCAACACATCCCCAATATGGGACACAGCATCTCATTAACTCATTCTTTTTTATTTTTTTGCCATCTTTTC
>NW_007444454.1:0-401 GCF_000475195.1 Diaphorina citri | reverse complement strand
AAGTCCGTATAGGTAACCAGGAGAGGGTGACGGAAAGTAAAAACAAATGAACGGAATCCATTTTCTTGATTAGACAACACACTCCGTTCCCTGGCGAAACTGAAAGAAGAGAAGAATCTTTCCAAAGGCGCCTCTCTGACAAAACATAATTTCTCATAATTTTCCCAGAGAAAACAGATAGGGGCTGAGGAGAAAGTGAGGAGGAGGAGGAAGAGGAAGAAGTTTAGAAAAGGAAGAAGGAGGAGGACGAAAAAAAGAGGGACGAAGAAGAAGAAGGAGAAAAGAAGGTGCAGGACGAAGAAGAGAAGGAAGAAGGAGGAGAAGAGGAGGAGAAAAAATTCAAGAAGAGGACTTGGGATAAAGGAGGAGAAGAAGAACTTGAAAAAATTGCTCGGGAAAAA
>NW_007444453.1:0-401 GCF_000475195.1 Diaphorina citri | reverse complement strand
ATATTTAAGGGTATTTGAGTGAAATTTCGAGTGTATGGCCGCCATACACGCCTTATATGGACGCTACGCCACTGCTTCAGAGTGAAAAATTGCACAACTTGAGGGAGGAGAATAGAGCCCAATAATATCAAAGACCGTTATTTAACATTTAAATAAAGTAACAAAGAAGGAGAGAGAGAGAGAGAGTATACATTTTTATTAGGTTGTGGAGCAGATTCTACTCTTGATTACTGTCATCGGGGTGTGAAGGAGTACTTGGTAATAGGTAAACATAATCTAAAAATACCTCCTAGGTACCTATAATAGGTAATATTGTCTTTCTCTATAGGTATAACACAAACATGTAAGTATGTATAATGTATGTATTTAGTATGTATGTATATGTAATTATGTATAGCTTC
>NW_007444452.1:0-401 GCF_000475195.1 Diaphorina citri | reverse complement strand
GGAGTGGGGGGGAGGGAAATTAAGAGAGAATTATTGGAGGTTTTTTTGGAAATCAATATAAAACACTAAAAGATAAAAGATGTTCCAGGAAAAACTGTCAGGAAGAAGGAAGAAGAGGGAAGACAAGGGAGGATTGTAGAAAAAAACAAGCGGAAAATAATGTAAAATTTTCTGATGAGAAGTGTTGGTCATTGTGAAAGCAAAAGCATCAGAGTTTTACTTGCATTTAAAAATACCATTCAAAAATATAGACTAATTTGTATTACGAGTTATTTACCTCTCTGCTGAAAATAGTGAGAATGTTTCACAAACAAAGGATGTAGAAAATTTATCAACTGGTTCGATTCCCACCCGGAAACATTATATTGGGAATAAAGGGAGAACGGCTCTATAGTCTTGAT
>NW_007444451.1:0-401 GCF_000475195.1 Diaphorina citri | reverse complement strand
TATAATTTGATGACATTGATGAAAGTAATGATAGTGTCAGCTAAAGTTAATTGCAAACTTTAATGTTAATGTGACATGTCAAAATTCTGCTATTGTAGTTGAGCGTAATTAAGTCACTGTGTAGATTAGTGCACCGTGGCAATAGATTAAGAGATACTAAAACGTCCCTAATATCTCGTTCCACCCATACCCATAACCAGGTAGTATACCTAGGGTGGCACTCCATTTATCTTTATCATGGTGATCTTTTAATGATAAAATGGAAGAGTTCAATATTCAAAATTAATCTGGATCAAAGTTCCTAAATAACAATAACGTTCTTTAGTAAGTAGGTGATTGGTGGTATTTGCTCAACAAAGTTTTCTACTATAAATCCATCCAATATGTTAACAAAGTTCAAA
>NW_007444450.1:0-401 GCF_000475195.1 Diaphorina citri | reverse complement strand
GTTTACTCAATCCATTATTCATAAAAGACATCAACTGCAGTTTCTCCCCCTCCTATTTAGAGGGAAGGGAAAGAGGGGTGATAGAGGGGAGGGTAATATTCCCCAGGTAATGGGTAAATGATAGATATGTCTATACTTGGCGAACTGGTACGCACTCGTACCAGGAAATATAGATATTGGTGCGAATTGCAATATGGATGCCATTTTTATACGACCGACTACACGTAACAGCGGCTGCACACTAGTTGCGCTCCGAACGACCTTTTTAGCGGAGATATCCCTTTTTTGAAAACTTTTAGAAAGTAAACATATACTAATAGGAAATAAAAGTAATAGGAATTGGTATAGGAAATCCCACCCCAAAAAAGATTAGAAATCAATTTTGTACCCCGCCTTTTATT
>NW_007444449.1:0-401 GCF_000475195.1 Diaphorina citri | reverse complement strand
AGTCACTGAAAGCTGAATTGAGTAGGACTGTAATACAAAATGAGTAATCTGTACCTATTCTGTATACAAAATGATTCCGAACTTCCGACATGAATGGATTCGCTTTGTATTTTCCAAATGAGCGAACTCTAAAGTTAAATTAATGAAATAGTTTTCCTAAGCCTGCATTCAAATCCTGTTCCCTTCCTCCATCCCTTCTCTCTCTCTCTCTCTATCTATCTATCTCTCTCTCTCATCCTCTTCCGTTGTCTCTCTCTCTCTTTTCTTTGTCTTCTCTCTTTCCCTTCCTCTATTCGTCTATACTCTATCTATACCGTTTTATACATCTCTTTTTCTCTATATCCCTTTTTTTATTCCTCTTTCAGTCTCTCTTTCTCTTTCTCTCTCTCTCTCTCTCTCTC
>NW_007444448.1:0-401 GCF_000475195.1 Diaphorina citri | reverse complement strand
AGAATGTTTTGGTAGCTATCAGAATTATTAAACTTTTGTGTTTGAATTTTGAAAGCATTCATGCAAGTAAGACAGTGCGAATGGAACATATCTAACTTGTTAAATGGCTGTATGTATATTATGTAGGTATTGTCTTAAAAATGAACTTAGTTGTCCAGGCTAAAGGCCTTTGCTTCCTATTTATTTAAATTACCTAGTTATTAGGTAGGAATTTAAATTACATAGTACATAGATTTAGTTGTAAGTTAAATAGATTAGGAATGCTAACCTGACACAAAAGGTTCATTTTAATATAACTACCCAATTTAGGGGAGTTACAAAATTTAATTGTAAATAAACATAGGTATCCACTTATCCAGTAAGTTAGATTAGAACATTAGACATTTAGGGAAATCATATTG
>NW_007444447.1:0-401 GCF_000475195.1 Diaphorina citri | reverse complement strand
CTCTTCCATGCGCCTCGGTTTTGGGCGTGGCTCACTTCCAACTTCTTCTCTTTCAAATCCTGTTTCACTTTGTCCATACCTATATCTCATTCTTGGTCTTCCCCTGTCTCTCTTACCTCCAACTTCCATATCTCTCAACCTCTTGATCTCTTCTTTCTACATGTCCGAACCATTGAAGCCTTCTTTCCTGTATTTTCCTTGAGATCTCAGTCACTTTCACCGTTCCTCTTATTATGGTATTCCTGATTCTGTCCATTCTGGTGACGACAATGTCAAAAATACAATAGCTTTTTATGAATAGCAAGTGAGCAACCAGTGCGAAATTACCAGAGTAAGAATGAGAAGGAAAAGAAGAAGAAGAAGAAGAAGAAGAAGAAGAAGAAGAAGAAGAAGAAGAAGAA
>NW_007444446.1:0-401 GCF_000475195.1 Diaphorina citri | reverse complement strand
TCATCAATCTTTGTGGTAAAGCAGAGAGCTTTTTCACAACTTTGTGGGTATCACAGTATTACAAGTCTTTCATTTACTTCCTACTTCCACACCTTCTACCTACTTCCACAAATAATTTCATGATTTGATCGATTTCCGATCGAAATTCCTTGATACACCTACATAAGAAAATAAAAAAGCGCTCCTTTTTAGAAACAATGATAGAATTTTATTAACATTTTATTTTATTTGTTAATTGAATTTCCAAAGACCTTAAACATACCTTACAGACACGTGGCCAAAAAGCCCTAATGCAAAGTGATATAACAATAATTTCGTGTTTCCCTTACCTACAGATTCCTATAATAATGTTAGGCTATACTTGTATATTTGACATTTCACTCAAAATGAAGTAGGCACAG
>NW_007444445.1:0-401 GCF_000475195.1 Diaphorina citri | reverse complement strand
TTGGAGGAGCGGTAGACTGTTTCTAAGAATTAAAGACTGAACACGACCTTGTTTAGCAGCTACTGCTACTATTGGTGCTAGGTTAGACAGAATTTCAAGTCCTGTTTAAGGAGGTAGAAATCCTATTCGAGCAGGATAAAGAAGGAATCAGACAAGTGTTCTATTCACTCCCCGTAGCTACCAAACTTACTAATGTAAGTTCTTACACAGTTACACATGCCTATGACCTGCTAGCTTGCTACGGATTGACGAAGCTTCAAGCCTATGTCTAATTTTGGACTTGTTTACCTACGCGTTATTTGGACTTGTGAGTATTGTTTCAGCGCTTAGGAAACAACAGAGCATATCAACTTTTTTTTCCAGAGCTTTATACATTAATTTGTGGAATCCTAGCACAAATT
>NW_007444444.1:0-401 GCF_000475195.1 Diaphorina citri | reverse complement strand
TGAGCAGTTTTACCGCGAGGACAGGTTTGCTGTTGATTTATCATTAGATGGTGTTTTCAGTCCATTAGTGGATCAGTGTTCAAATATTCAGCACTTCTATTATGATTATTAATGATTGGCTGGCGTTGTAATGTCAACAAGTTTGTCATTAATTCATGTGTAGCTTCAGCAGGATTTGACTGATATCTTCAATCTATTTGACCAACATCTCTCGAAAGTCTTGCATAAACCATGTTCATATTGTTCATCCATTGAAATTTTAGCAAACTTCTTGATGCTGTGTGATCTCCTTTTCTTGGTCAACATTCATGCCTATACCTGGCAAACTTGGCAGCATCAGGTATTGCATATCTTATTAAATTTATCCAGTATTATCACACTCCCCTCTAATCTAAATAATT
>NW_007444443.1:0-401 GCF_000475195.1 Diaphorina citri | reverse complement strand
GACAACAATTCACCGTCCAAATTTCAGAGCAAACTTTTCATGGATATTACGAAAATATGCTTCAATTAAGGAATGGCAAGTAAGTAGGTACATTGCATATATGGAAATTAATTTCGCACAGTTATCATATCAGGATTAAGTGAAGGCACAATACATACCAATACATTCAGCATTTCAGCATATTCCTACTGTTTTACATATTCAAGTACAAAATCCACTCTGATTTTTATTGAGTAAGTAATGCTATTATTTGAAAAATCACATTGATTAGAATATTCACATCCGAATGACCAAATGTTTTCGATGTCTCTTACCGTTTATATTTTTTTTAGGTTAAGCAACAATGACTTTGGTTAATATCAGGATGGGTGACTATCCGATTTTTACCAAATTGTTACAGT
>NW_007444442.1:0-401 GCF_000475195.1 Diaphorina citri | reverse complement strand
AGTCAATTGGTTTTTTTGCCGGTTTTACAACTAGTAGGTACCCTTTTTCCGAAGGAAGTGCTTTACAACTCTTACACATTTTCAGTTTTTGTTACATCTTGTTGCTGTGTTTGTTTACGCGTGTTTTTTTTTCCTAGTTTTATTGAATAAGAAAGTTTTCTTCGACTAATTCCTATGATGTGACTGATGTGAGGTAGTTTTTCTTTTTTAATCTGTTTTTAAGTTCGGTGAATGAATGCTTTCGACTCGGGCTGAATTCTATACGTATGGTGCTTTGCAAGTGTTTTATAGTGAGTGATAAATATTTGGATTGAACTCCTCTTCTCACCTGCCAATAACCATGTGAAAATACTTATTGGAACCAGGACTTGGAAACCCAATGTTATTTCAGGTACTTTGAA
>NW_007444441.1:0-401 GCF_000475195.1 Diaphorina citri | reverse complement strand
CCAGAATTCTGCAACTGCTATGGCTGCGAGGCTGCACGAATAGAGATCACTTTGAGTGCAGGGGCTTCAGACGAGGGGTGGTATGTTTTCAGTTTTTGATAATATAGGACGAGTATTATTGTGATTTTATAAATGGAACAAAGAGTACAAACCTTTAAAAAAATCGTAATACCAATAATATCCTCACCACAGGCTAAGAGCACACCCAAATCCAAGTTTGAAATTTGAAAAGAACTTCAACCCCCACCGGGTATTGGACCCGTGAGTGTAACACTCCCACAAGTTACCTTGGCAAATATTGAATTCAGTTTCCAATGATACCTAAACAGCTCTTCAAACCCTTCTATTTCCGTACCAAAACATAAAACCCTTCTTCTTTCTATTTCCGTACCAAAACATAA
>NW_007444440.1:0-401 GCF_000475195.1 Diaphorina citri | reverse complement strand
TAACCCTAACCAGCCTAGCTAGCTGGCAGTTTCAAAGGGTTCTCCCTGCTTTTAAAGAATAAGCACAAGTCCTCACGAAGGTTGACTGCGGTTTAAGACGAGCCAATTTAACATGGCTAGAGACCATCACCCCGGTTTATGGCAGATACAAAGATGTCTTTTCTTTACTCTGCCAACACCATTCGGCGAAAGCTTAAGCCGCTACAACAACAACAACGATTGCTCATTGCTCTCCACTTCACTCTGTTTTCAGCCCAAGCCGGGTTAGACCCTTCTATATAAAAACCTTCTATTCATAACATTTTCCTCCGTCTCCTCTTGTTCACAGGTGCTACTCTGACGTTTGAAGTGGAGCTACTCAGCATTGGAGACCAGGTGACGACCACCAATGTGTTCAAGGA
>NW_007444439.1:0-401 GCF_000475195.1 Diaphorina citri | reverse complement strand
CCAACCTAAGATGCAATCGAAAAGCAAAATGTAAGAAGGATCTCAGGTAGCAAGATAAGAGATTAGAAATTATTGAAACTGTATCAAAATAAGTGCACGAAAGTGCGTTAAGTTTTATTTACAAGTGGTAGATGATAATAATTATTTGATTATTTAGCAGAAAATTAAAATTATCTGAGTGAGTGCACGAAAGTGCGTTAAGTTTTATTTACAAGTGGTAGATGATAATAATTATTTGATTATTTAGCAGAAAATTAAAATTATCTGAGGGATAGGTAATAAATGGATTAGATGCACGAAGTGCATGGTACTAAGCATGTACAAAAAAAGGCGCACAAGGTGCGTTAGATAATGAATAGATCATTGAGCATTATTTACAAGAAATCGCACAGAGTGCGGAA
>NW_007444438.1:0-401 GCF_000475195.1 Diaphorina citri | reverse complement strand
GCTTTACCTTTCCAAGATGTTCTGTGATATTTTAATTTTGTTGTCTAACTATATATTTAATTTTTGTTTATTTTTTTTTATTATTTGTGACATTTTGTAAAAAGAGCTCTGCTCGTAAATATACACCCGTTTTGCGGGTATTATTATTATTAATAACTCTGTAGGTAAAACATCAATTTTATTACTTTCAAGTATGTAGGTATTTTTTTTTTTACTGATCAATTTCCCTCAAGGTCTTGCTTGTTGGTCCCTCAAGGATTGGTATACCATTTATCATTTATATATATATAAAAAAAATGTATGTTCTGAGAGTTTTGTCGATCAATAAAAATGGAAACTTATTAAAAAAAAAAAAAAAAAATCTTGAAGTTGGTCAAGGCACAGAGGCACGGAAAGGGTAA
>NW_007444437.1:0-401 GCF_000475195.1 Diaphorina citri | reverse complement strand
TAAGTGCTAGAGGATTGAACAAACACACCACCAGAGCTTTGGACAAATACAGTGTAACTTATTGGACTTTGCCATCTGCGCAAATTGTTGGATTGTATGGGATTACTTCACATTATTTTGTAGGTAATGTGTGAAGTAAAATCTCGTTTTCCTTACAAACCATTCAATCTTATAATTAGAATGTAGTATCTGTACAAAATAATAGTAAATAGTGCAAGAGTGGAAACTGGAAACTTAATGAATGACCATTAAAATATTACAAATTACGACAAAACATCAGAAAATCACTGAATCAAGACACAAAAAGGAAATTGATGAAGAACTTAAAATAGCTTACAAAAAGGGATCATTCTAATATTAGGTCCCAACTGTAGATTTAAAACCAAAGACACACAAATTGG
>NW_007444436.1:0-401 GCF_000475195.1 Diaphorina citri | reverse complement strand
AAGGTTTGATAGAAGAAACTGTAACTGCCAGGGTCTTAACGTCCAGGAAAATGAAGAGAGAAGGAAGGCAGGATTGGAGAAAGACAGCCGTTCCTAAAACAAACCTTATCTGTTTAGGATAAAATCCACCCCGGGCGGGAATCAAACCCTCGATATAGCGCTTTACAAGGCAGATGCCCTCCAAGCTAACTAGACTGATTCGTTGGGGTTGGGAACTAGTTTAATTATCGTGCTATTACCGCTGGCTATTACGCAAAACCCAATGTTGTTTTTGTACGAGACACAAGAACACACAAAGTACCCACTACCCACACAAAGTCGTGTTTGTAACAGGGTAGTTCTCATAGTGCATTCTGAACTCTTTTATTACTCTCTCTTGTGCCCGGGGCTATACATTAAGG
>NW_007444435.1:0-401 GCF_000475195.1 Diaphorina citri | reverse complement strand
TATTATTACTTTGTTTTGGTTTTTAAAATTTCCATTAAAATAAATTAATTCAAGGTGCCTACTTTGCACAGGTTCTTTGATCACATTTAAGAATATACAAATGCAGAATTTTGTCCCTTAGGTAAACTAATGCACTAGGCACTAGTGATATAAACATAATGACCTATTTTTACTTTCCTAATGCGATGTATATCTATTCTAATAGCCAAGCATTTTTGAGCAACTAGAGATCGAAAATTTCCTTCTTTTTTTTTTAGAAGTTTGACAGAGGGAACTGTAACTGCTATGGTCTTATCGTCCCAAAATCGAAGAGAGAAGGAAGGCAGGATAGGAGAAAGCCAGCCGTTCTGAGAACGAACATTATCCCATCAGGATAAAATCCGCCCCAGGCGGGAATCGAA
>NW_007444434.1:0-401 GCF_000475195.1 Diaphorina citri | reverse complement strand
TGCTAGAGGTGGGGGGTTGTGGTGGTGGTGGTGGTGGTGGGTTGTAGAACGGTGGTTGGGTAGTAGAACGGAACGGTGGGTGGGGGCATTTGGAAGTACGGTTTTGCACTTAAAGAAATTAGACGCACTGAATATTTCAGTGAAATTATTGTATTGTAAGTTCCAATTCCAAGTGGGACTGGAAATTAGAGAATTGAGAACATTTTAACAATATTAAATATTGTGAATTTTATTTACAGTTGGAAATTGGAATATTATAGATATCCAGCAGGTCGGTATTCTTATAGCGGAATGGGAATATTATAAGTTTAGTACCTCACCTATGTAGGTATGTATTTACCGAAGTAGGAAAGTAGGCATGTAATATTTTTTTTTTTTTTTTTTACATATAGAGAGTAATT
>NW_007444433.1:0-401 GCF_000475195.1 Diaphorina citri | reverse complement strand
AGGTAGTAGGTATAGGTATTCTCCAACATTAACATAAACATGAGTTAAAATTCAAACTAAAAGGGAGCGAAACCAGTCTGTCACCTTTTTGTATACCGGGTGTTCAGTCTTACAAGTCTCAGGCATAATACTTCAAAGATGGAAAAGTTTAGCTATCTTTCTTAGGTCACCAGGAAAAAAGATAATATGTGAAAAATATCTTGCCCATAAAAAAAACAGCTTTCTAAGGAGAATATTTTAAAAGGATAAAATACTACAAAATATGTAGATAAGTAGGTGTACTTAGTTCTTAGTTCTTAGTCTTAATTCTTATCAACTTTAATCTACAGAATTAGCTTCGAAAATGCAGGCACCTTTTGGTGTCCAAGCTTTTTAACCCCTTAAATAGACCCCCCTTTTTT
>NW_007444432.1:0-401 GCF_000475195.1 Diaphorina citri | reverse complement strand
GATCTTGAGATTTATATTTCAAAACAAAGATAATATTCTAACAACTAGGGATCTTATTTTAGGATCGTCGGATTATGGCGAGTCTTGTTCCTAATAAATTTGTTTTCCGAATACACGTCATCGCGTGTGTTAAAACATTTGCATTTGATGCCCACGTGTACAGTATAGTCCCAAAGTGATACAACAGTTTGGGATGCCAAATACTCAGATTACAAAAAACTGTTTTGTGTGTCACGGTTAGCCCTTGCTTGCCATACAGACGATATAGTTCAGGTGTCGATACCTCACAAACAAAATTGCTCCAGTGTTTTGCAAAATTTTCACGGACTCTTTGGTGTTCTCTTACTGACCCAGGACCTAAATGGGGGGTATTGTCTCTATTATCGCCCATCTGATGGGCA
>NW_007444431.1:0-401 GCF_000475195.1 Diaphorina citri | reverse complement strand
AATATCGATACCTCCGCCTTCCATTCGGAATTTCGACAGCTATGGAGATATTTCAACAAAAGATGTTGGAAATTACAGCTGGTCTAGAAGGTGTGTACGTTCTAGCCGATGATGTTCTCATAGTAGGTTGTGGTAACAGCGATAGCGAGGCGAAACAAAGCCACGATGAACACTTCAGAAAACTGTTGACTCGTTTACGTGAAGAAAACGTCAAACTGAACCTGGAAAAATTGAAATTCAGAGTGAACGAAATTAATTTCTTTGGTCATGTTTTGTCTTCACAGGGAGTTAAACCTGACAGTAAGAAAATAACAGCCATTGTAAACATGCCGAAACCTGAAAATAAAGAAAGTGTTCTTCGATTTCTAGGAATGGTAACCTATCTCTCCAGATATCTACCT
>NW_007444430.1:0-401 GCF_000475195.1 Diaphorina citri | reverse complement strand
TCTTTCTCCCTCCTAATCTCCTTTCCTCTTTTCTCTTCCTCCTTCTCTTCCGTTTATTCTCTTTCTTCTTCCCTTCCTTGTCCTGTCATTTCCAATGGCCCACTTTCCTCTCCCTCCCCTATCTCCTTTTCCTCGTCCTTCCTGTTCATTCTCTCCCTCTTATTCCAACATCATCATAATTTTTCTTTCTTTTCCCCCCCCTCTTCACTTTCCCCTTCCTTTTTCTCCCCCTCTCTCGCCTTTCCTTTCTATTCGCCGTCTCTCTCCTTCTATCTGTTCCTCCCCCCAATCTCTTCTCTCCAACTCTCTCTTTCTCTTGCTCGCTCTCCCTTATTCCATCATAATCTTACTTTTTTCTTCCTCTCTCTCTCTCTCCCCCCCAAATCTCCTCTCCCTCCCCC
>NW_007444429.1:0-401 GCF_000475195.1 Diaphorina citri | reverse complement strand
CCCGGGCGGGAATCGAACCCGCGGCCTAGCGCTTACAAGGCAGACGCGCTACCAACTAAGCTAACTAGGCTGGCCCTTCGACACTGATCAGCTGATCACTAAGGGGAAACACGAACCAGGAGGTAGGTATTTCGGATTCGGATCTCATTTCCGAGATTTCCCGTAATTAAATCCCCGGCTAGGGTAAGGAGAATAGGGTAGGAACGGGTAGGGTAGGGTAGGGTAGGGTAAGGAGAATAGGGTAAGAACGGGTAGGGTAGGGTAAGAAAGAATAGGGAAGGGTAGGGTAAGGAGAATAGGGTAGGAACGAGTAGGGTAGGGTAGGGTAAGGAGAATAGGGTAGGAACGAGTAGGGTAGGGTGAGAAAGAATAGGGAAGGGTTGGGTAAGAATGGAAATTGG
>NW_007444428.1:0-401 GCF_000475195.1 Diaphorina citri | reverse complement strand
TCCTATCCTGTCTTCCTTCTCTCTTCGATTTCGGGACGATAAGACCATAGCAGTTACAGTTCCCTCTGTCAAAAAAAAGTGCATATCACCTAGCATTAATATTTTGTTTGCATATTTTTTTGTGAGTTCTAAAGTTTAGGACCAGTCTCACGTACATGCAAATCAATAATGTTACGAGCTCGAGATTTGAAGGATGAGGAAATTCGGAATCAAATATAAGGTTCGAAGTTTTTGAACATTTCATTTGTTGAGTTTAAACTTTAAACTCAAAATCAATCTAGCTTCGTGTGGCGGACCCTGTACATAGTCTGTTTGAAGAGCAGTTTGAGCCAGCCTAGTTAGCTTAGTTGGTAGTGCGTCTGCCTTGTAAGCGCTAGGCCGCGGGTTCGATTCCCGCCCGG
>NW_007444427.1:0-401 GCF_000475195.1 Diaphorina citri | reverse complement strand
GTGAGGAAAATGAGTAGCTATGACATATAAATGCGCATAGCGACCGGTGCCAGCACGGTAGGTAAACATTGGATGTTAAATTTCATCAGTAAATGGTTTCTTCAAATTAAATTGATTCCAAGGGCAAGGCAATCCTAGACCCTTGTCAAATGGAGTGTGTCTGAAGGCATGTGATATGTTCCAATTCACTCGACCCCGACAAATCCCAAGGGCAAGCTAGACCCTTGACAAATGGAGTGTGGCCAAAATGAAAAGAAAAGGCCTGCGGAGCTATTGAAGGAGTATTTATGTTCACTCTTATACAACATTTATTTTATGGTCATAATATGGTCCTTTATCATGTTTCCTACTCCTTACCTTCGGCTTTGATAGCCCCGCCTCCTCGCTGTCTATTGGCTCCT
>NW_007444426.1:0-401 GCF_000475195.1 Diaphorina citri | reverse complement strand
ATGAAGATCAATAAAACAGTAACAAAGATCACATAATAGCTCCTGAACTAAATAATATCCAGAGCAGTATAAGAATTACATAACACACTAATAATAGCTATTTCTATTGGTATTGATGAAGATATACTTTTTTCTTTAAATAGCCATTAATAGCTAACAATTTGACTAATTCGTAGCTTAATACCTAAAATCGTCACCCAGAGGAATGTTAAAACTAAAAGTACAAGAATCCCACAACCAAACATTATTAAATTTCACCATACCTACATTTTATGCGATAATGTTTACAACGACTTAGAGCTAAACAAATTGATTTCAAAGGTAAATCTTCAAGAAGAGTTTTCAATATAGCCCAACCATAGAAGACATAGCAAAATAAATTTTCAAGTCTTTTCTTTCAA
>NW_007444425.1:0-401 GCF_000475195.1 Diaphorina citri | reverse complement strand
AACCATTGGTGCAGTGGTTAACGCGTTGGACGCGATCTGGAGGTTGGTGCGTCCAAGTCAAGTAATAAAATTTATCTAGGTATCTGTAATTATTGGTGAACGATATTTGTGACAAGCATTTAAGTACGCTTAACACAGTTAAAAAGTAAAAAGTCCTTAACTTTATTGTCAATAATATGTCAACATGTGTTATATGATACGTAGGTATAGGCATGACTACATATTTTTGCTGTGATATTTCTTTGGAAGTTTATGATAAGTTTTTCTTGTTGTTTTCAAATATTGTCGTTTCCATTTTCAACAATATTCCTCCTTTCTAGGACCTTCTAATATTTTTACCGATGACTACTTCGAAAAGCCCATTATTTTTTTCATTGGCAATTATTCAACAATCACATCTG
>NW_007444424.1:0-401 GCF_000475195.1 Diaphorina citri | reverse complement strand
TCTATCATATCACAGAAACGGCACGTAGGTGAGGCCTTCTTTCCTATTTTGTGCACAAAGGCTTCGAAACAGCCATGGCCCGACAGCACCTGTGTGAGCCAGAAGTCCACCTCCCCAAATCTTCGATTATACCAAGGTATAACATCTCTGATAAGCTCCCTTGTCCATGCTCCCTTTTGCCCCTGCTCCCATCTTTCCTGCCACTTAGTGAGTGTTTGCTCTCTAATAGCACCCCTCTCTTCCTTTGATTTGCCGTAAGAGGCTGCTCTCTCTTCTATTTGGAGATCAATGGGAATTACTCTGGCTATTACAGTGGCGGCTTCTGTTGACACCGTCCTATACGCTGAGCTCACCCTTAGCGTGAATATCCTCTGCCTTCTCAGTAACTTTTCTCTATTTTT
>NW_007444423.1:0-401 GCF_000475195.1 Diaphorina citri | reverse complement strand
AAAATATTATTACATCAATTCAACCAGGTTTGAAGCTCGAGGTTCATTTTGTACGTTTTTAATCGTTTTGTATGCTTTTAATTTTTTTGTATGCTTTGAAATCAGCATATCATCTTTCGTTATGTGTTATTGTTATATGCTTGTATGTTACAATTGTCACAGGTTCTGTTTTTGTCATATCATAAGTAGACGAAGGGTGAAGAATTTCGATAGGCGACTCTAATGACCTAATGAGTATCCTTATATCTAGTCTAGAGTAGTGAGAACAAAAACCAAGCTGCCAAATAAATCCTCTTGAGTTACATGATTATTATACATATACATATATCTGTTATTAGTACATCTTTCCATCTATGTATTTACTAAACAAAAGTTTCAACACAAATGGAAAAGATTCTTTG
>NW_007444422.1:0-401 GCF_000475195.1 Diaphorina citri | reverse complement strand
ACCGAAGCGAATACAATAGTCCGTCCACTATACCTTTTATTATTAGTAATAATAAAGGAAGGACGGACTTGCAAAAAATCACACACTAAATCGATCTAGAAACGACTTAAAAATTTAAATAAAGAGGAGCGAAAATTTTCGTGCAACTTGAAAGAAAGAAATCCTAACATTATTTATAACATCATTATTTATAAATTATTTATAACATCTATAAATAATTTATTCTAACAATGACATTAACTTTTTTCTTAAAAAAAGAAGGGGAAAAAAGATGTCCGTCAATAAAACCTAAAAAGACAATAAAATATTGAAATAGGAATGTTTTTTTTTTATATATATATATTTTCCCATTTAAACCTGTAGTACACACATACATTACGTACGTACATACATACGTACAG
>NW_007444421.1:0-401 GCF_000475195.1 Diaphorina citri | reverse complement strand
AACCATAGCAAAATTACCAATCACCAACTCCAGAAAGAAGAAGAAAGTCTTGCAAATTGAAATTTAGAAAGCTCAACACACCCCTGTACTGGGGAAAACTATGGATTATAAATGCTCCTTTAGGTCTAGTTTACACTGCAAAGGTAGCAAAAACCCAATGCAATGTACGTAGAAATGTAGAAAATCATGAACATAGAACACACTCCGGCACTTTGTCGACATGAACGTTCTTCGTAAAGAACTTACAATCTGATCAAAATTGAAATCGAACATGCCAAAAATGGACGATCAAAATTACAACCAGTGGATATCAAAAGGATATCCAATAATTAAATACCTCCCCGTCATATTCGTGGAAGACTAGTCGAGTTAAAAAAAAAAAAATCATCTGAAATGATTAT
>NW_007444420.1:0-401 GCF_000475195.1 Diaphorina citri | reverse complement strand
AAAAAATACCACAGAAATAACAGCAACTAAAATCAAAGAATTAGGTACATGGTTTTACCTTTCATCCCAATTTAAGGTGGTTCTAAGGAAAACATAGAAAGCATAAATGCCATAAAGTCTGTGACACTGTGTGTAACTAAAGGCCTTTCGCTAGCTAGCTCTTCATATTAGCTAAAGCAAAAGCCAAACCTTGCCTTAATTAATCGATACCTTGCTGTGCTATATCGTAGCGTAGGCACTTTTGATGAGTAAGCCACTATGGGTATGGCTAATGCTTACAGATTGCAAAAACCCTACTATAATGATACCTTGCACTCCCAAGTACTATCTTGGGCCGCCGGTCACTCACGTTTAGTTCTGCACAGACATATGCCTATCATATTTATGTCTGACGTAGCTTT
>NW_007444419.1:0-401 GCF_000475195.1 Diaphorina citri | reverse complement strand
AGCAATATCTACTCTTGAGTGAAAGGTAGCCACTGCAGGCAAGGTTAATGCCTGGGACATTCTCTACCACCTAACTCTGAAGCTCGCTTGCGTTATTTCCAGTCAGCAAAAATACCAGCTCGAGGATCATTGATGTTAAGCAACATTGTAAGTCGTTGGTATCTGGACGGGGTACCGGTTTTAAGGTGCACTCAGTCTCGTGAAGACAACTGAGGAGCTGGTTTGAATCTTAGCCAAAAAAGCAATATACCTATAATAGCCTGGTAATGTATGACCTCAGCAATTAAAGGCTGCTGCTCCTCACATGCTTAAAAAATGTCATATTCTCAAAAAAGGCAGTCTCAAATCAATAAGAATAAAATTATTATTGGTCGAGCTCCGAAATTGTGCCCTATTGCTTA
>NW_007444418.1:0-401 GCF_000475195.1 Diaphorina citri | reverse complement strand
GTCCCTTTAAGTGTGTAGGTATAGGATATTAAAAAATCCTATGGCTCCACCCGATCGGGCTCACCGGATATACCACTATTGAGGATATACCACTAATGAGGAAAAAATTTGATCCAGAAGAGAATTTGTGAATAAATGAAATTCTAGCTCTTAACGAGTTATAAACGTTTTGTAAATGGTTGAATAACACATTAATTTCTTTCAAAAAAATTAGAATTTCATCTATTTATCAATTCTTTTTTTGGGTCGAAATTTTTTCCTGATTATTGAAAGCTCTCTTATTAAATCATTGGTGAAAGGAAAAGATTCCTTCCTTCCTCTACTATAAAAATCTGGTGTGAACATCACACGACTTTCCTTATCCTATTGAATGATGCTTATTTGAGTGTTCTTTTACCCTA
>NW_007444417.1:0-401 GCF_000475195.1 Diaphorina citri | reverse complement strand
GCGTATGCCGTGACGTCAAACTTCACGATTTACCGGTATTTTTTAAATCGATTTATCTCGGGATCTAGAAGTCGTAGAGAAGAAAAGTTCCGTTGGTCCTCATTTTTCCTGCTCTATGACTTTGAAACATCACCCAAGTAAGCGCAACTGATCTATTCAATCTCTGCAAGCCTAGTTAGCTTGGAGCGTAGCCCGTCTGCCTTGCTGGCGCTAGGTCGTGGGTTCCATGGCCATCACCTGTAACGAACTTTATCCTAAACTAATGGGTGTTAAGGTTTGTTTTCAGATCGGCTGTTTTATTTTTCTTAAAAAGTTTTACAGAGACCCCTAAAAAACACCCTTATCTCACCTGGATAAGCTTAACGAATTCATTGTACTCGTAACCAATCGGTAGGCAGTAC
>NW_007444416.1:0-401 GCF_000475195.1 Diaphorina citri | reverse complement strand
CTCTTTGAATAACCAATCTGCCCTTACTTCACGCCGATTACGTCATTTAGCCATTTTAATTCACTACCCACTACCCAACATTGTTCCTACTCTGAAGTTCTCTGGGAAGTATACCCGCTACCCTTCTATGTCCAACAGATTTTGTCAGGAATCCTTTCCTATTCTTCTATCTTTGCGGCATTCGGCAGGGGTAACCACAGCAAAAACACTTTATTCAGATTACCAGCGAAGGACTAAAGTAATTACCTGAATCTGACGTCAGTATTTTGGTATTCCTGATTCAAACATTTGACCAGTGCTTCCAACCCAGATACTTCGCTTTCTGTACTGTTTATGAGGATAATATCCGTGTACTTCAAGCTGACCCATTCCTGAAGCCGGGGTACCCAGTCAAACTTGCC
>NW_007444415.1:0-401 GCF_000475195.1 Diaphorina citri | reverse complement strand
GTCTGTTTGACTTGGCGTGCATTTCTCACACAGGGTTTGTAGAACGGTGGGGATGTTCTCTGAAACACACAACGTTGGAATAGAGATTGATAGAGGGCCAGTCTAGTTATCCTGGTGGGTAGGGCGTCTGCCAAAAACGTTAAATAGAGAAAATATGGCCAGCCTAGTTAGCTTGAAGGGCAGTGCGTCTACCTTTTACGCTAGATTGCGGGTTCGATTCCAGGCCGGGGCGGGGCGAAGTTTATCCTAAACAGATTAGGTTCGGAACGGCTGTCTTTCTCCTATGTCCTGTCTTTCTTATTTTTTTGCTTTCGGGACGATAAGACCTTAGCAGTTACAGTTCCCTCTAACAAACTTCATAAAAAAATAAGATATTTGATCATACTCCTTTTATTTTTGAG
>NW_007444414.1:0-401 GCF_000475195.1 Diaphorina citri | reverse complement strand
ATTTAAACGTTATACCTTTATAGTCCATTCCAAAAGATTCATCCAGCAGTTTTACCTCAAAAATTTAAATAACAGAAGGAGTGAGAGAGGAGAGAAAGAGAGGTGGGGGAAAAGAAGAAGTGGATGAGAGAAAGAGAGAGAGAGAGAGAAAGAGAGAAAGAAAGAAAAGAATTAGAGAGAAAAAGAGATAGAAAGGTAGAGTTTAAAGAGAGACAGCGCGACTGATGTGCACCATCCAAGTGTTAACCATGACCACCGTTGCTTAACAAGGAACGCATTGTTTTAACATATCTTACCAACATTGTAAGATGGTTTAATTTTTTTCTCCATTTTTTTTTTTTTGTTCATAAATATTTTTGTTTAATTTTTATTCGATTCTTAAATTGAGGCTTGATTAACTG
>NW_007444413.1:0-401 GCF_000475195.1 Diaphorina citri | reverse complement strand
CGCCCGGGCTGGATTTTATAACAGATAAGGTTTGTTCTCGGAACGGCTGGCTTTCTCCTATCCTGTCTTCCTCCTCTCTTCGCTTTCGGGACGATAAGACCTTAGCAGTTACAATTCCCTCTATCAAACCTCTTTTTATCCTTTTCTTTAAAAAAAAGGCTTTGGGCATTGTCCGTTTTAAGTCCAATATACGAACCTACCTACCTACCTACCTACAGACTACACAGACAAATAACGTCTCGGTATTCAAATCAATCAAATCCCATATCTTGTACAAAAAACGAACAAACGTACAGACAAACAAACAAGCATCGATTCCACTCTTTTTTATTGACATTAAAATGATTGTTTTTAATGTGGTGGACAAATAACAAACACCTCAAGCTGAACTTTTTTATAAT
>NW_007444412.1:0-401 GCF_000475195.1 Diaphorina citri | reverse complement strand
ATTGAATTATTAATAAGAGATCTCTTCCACATCTTGCCAGGGGCTAATGACACTTTGGTTCTGTGTAAAGTAGTATCCACATCTTTCATGGTAAATCTCCCAGATGCCAGAGATACTTTGTTCGGCTGTAACGTTGTGTCTGCATCTTCTGCAATGAACTTGCGTCCTCGTCTCACAGTAACATTTCTAAGTCTGTTGAATTGAGCCACTGCATCTCCCTGCCCTTCTTCAGCATCTTTCAAGTCGCGATGTATTCCCACTGATTTGATGGTTCCTACAGAGTTGTTGTTCTTTTCAGCCTTGTTATCAGTCTTTTCTTTCTCCAAAGTTTCATCCAGGAATCGAACACTTTTCTTGTGTGCTTCAATCACCGAGTCCTCCGTCTGACTATAATACATTTC
>NW_007444411.1:0-401 GCF_000475195.1 Diaphorina citri | reverse complement strand
CCCCCCCCCCCTGAGCTCCATTTTTCTCCTTTACTGTACGTCGAAAAATTCGGGTCGAGGGGGCAAGGCCACCCCCTCCCCTACCTTCGAGTTTTATTTTTCTCCTGTACTGTAGGCCAGGCTTCGAAAATTTGGAGCATCAACCATATGTACCAACTTAAGAACCTAACTATAATTAATACGAGTAGGTTGGTACCTATGATACCTACTAATGTTCCATGAATTATTAAATTAATTATTTTACCTCCCTTTTCAATCTGAGAGAGAGAGAAACAGAAAGAGAGAGAGAGAGAGAGAGAGAGAGAGCGAGAGAGAATGTGAGTGAGACATAGGCGGTTCTTGCCTAAATTTTTGGGGGGGCTTGATTTTGAAGGTACACCTTCAAAATTTTGATTTAGCTT
>NW_007444410.1:0-401 GCF_000475195.1 Diaphorina citri | reverse complement strand
CCCCCCCCCCCCCTGTACATCAGACAAATTAGATCAGACAAGAACGATATAAATATGTAGGTATAACTGGAAAAAAACTAAAAGTATTTTTGTGAGGGTACCAAAAAAGACCGTTTCGCCCAAGGCTGGGGCAAAATGATCCTATGCCTTATACCCACAAAACACCTTGGGGCAGAATGGAACCTGGGGAACCATTCTCGCATTAGGGTATAAGGTACCATTCTGTCCCAGACGGTATAAAACCATTTTGCCCCAAAGCGTCAGGCATTGCATCAAGCACTCGTGAAATCGAAAAAAACCTCCGTACTCTTCGAAAACAAAAAATAAAAGAATCAACCACAGATCAAAACAAAGATAACACTTGCAGGAATAGTTCCTAGTCCATCCAAAAGAGCTCAGCA
>NW_007444409.1:0-401 GCF_000475195.1 Diaphorina citri | reverse complement strand
CGAGGGGGAGGGGGGGGAGGAGTCTATTCAAACGGCGATATACCGCGCAATGGAGGGGAGGGGGGTTGGATGCTCCATATTTTCAGAGTCTGGCCTAACAGTAAAGGGGAAAAATTAAGCTTTTGGGGGGGGAAGCAAAGCCCCAACACCTAAATACGGCCCTGGTTTACCCATTATCCAGTCTTTATCTTATCTTGACTCTGCTTTATTCTTCATATATTCCTCTCTTCCTTCTTCTTCCCATTCTTATTTTTCTATCTCTCCCTCTCTTTCTCTCTCCCCCCCCCTCTCTCTCTCAATTTCCATCGCTCTCGCTGTCCCTCTCTCTCTCTCCCCATTTCTCTCTCTCTCTCAATCTCCCTCGCTCTCTCTGTCCCTCTCCCTCTCTCTCTCTCCCTCTC
>NW_007444408.1:0-401 GCF_000475195.1 Diaphorina citri | reverse complement strand
TCACAGAGGCCCCAACTAAAAAATAAAAAAAAATCGAAAATTTTCACATAGGCCGTTCTTCTTGGGAACGATTCAATTGTAGAATTGTAGGTACCTATTGTTTTGTAGGTAATGTCTAAGTGAACATTTTGTCGAACAAAAGGAGTTAAAAAAGTCGTTCCTATTGTTTTGTAGGTAATGTCTAAGTGAACATTTTGTCGAACAAAAGGAGTTAAAAGTCGTTGAGTTTTCTTTTCGGTTGATTTGTTTCGCGAGTACCTACTCTCGAACGGTAAATGTGATTTTCCGATGAAAATCACATGAGTAACGCCCGTTTCACATACACATTTTTTTTTAAAGAGGTTTGACAGAGGGAACTGTAACTGCTATGGTCTTATCGTCCCGAAATCGAAGAGAGAAGG
>NW_007444407.1:0-401 GCF_000475195.1 Diaphorina citri | reverse complement strand
CAATAGATATTTTACATTCAAAATTTTTGAAGAAACCGAATTTGTAAATTCTCAAAAACTCCGAGGCTGGAGCTTATAGACCCCTTTTTTGTCATCAGCTAAAGTTCTACATATATCAGGTTTTGTACGTAGGTATCCTTGAACAACAAATTCTTTAATGTAGGTATATCCCATTTGGTACGTTTAGCACATCCCATTTAAGCCAGGTTTCCTTCTCTTCCCTACTCTTTTCCTTCCCTATCAAAATTTTCTCCATTTATGTAAAACTGGACTCTGCAAAGAGAAGAGGTTAAAAATGTCCGTCTGTCAGGTTAGTTTTGAATTACCTGATAGTGTGTGTGCTCATCAGGTATCAGGTAGACCTGACAGGAGGACCTGATCAGGTGTACCTGTCAGGTCTA
>NW_007444406.1:0-401 GCF_000475195.1 Diaphorina citri | reverse complement strand
TTAGTATCCATAGTCATTATCATTACCTACTAATTATATTGTTAGTAGAACAAGAAGGAAGAAATATGACAACAGACTCTAAAGCCCAGGACTACAGTTGTTTATGTTGAAATCAGTTTTGAGCTCTTAAAATAGGTATGCTAGGAGTTTGCATACATCATAAGACATCATCCATTCATTTCAACATAAAACTGCAGACCTAGTGGTAAATTCTTGGAATTTATAGTACACTTTACAAGAGTAAACTGTCTAGTCTTTATTGCAGTAATCATGAAAACAATTACTAGGCTGCGGTCACATTAGATATAAGACATAAGGCAGCCCTGTTGTGTACCTCATGTCCTGATGACTTTTTCTCACCCAGGTCTTGATTCACACAATCTTTCCACCTTTTCTTCAGT
>NW_007444405.1:0-401 GCF_000475195.1 Diaphorina citri | reverse complement strand
GTTTGGCCATGCCTCGGGATGAACTAGCGGGATTCCGGAGCGAAGCGACGGAATTCAGCTAGTCTTCTTATATTATAAAGGTACCTTTACACTGGGGCAACCTAACCTAGCAACAGGCAACAGCGACCTGCGGCGGATTGCTTGTTGCTGGTTGCCTGTTGCTAGGGGACCCTAGGCAACCATGCCGCATGCGGCGTAGTCATTTACACTGAAGCAACAACAGGCGATCATAGATCCAAATTTTGATGGCAATAGTCGCAAAGTTCTGCCATTCCGGCGATTCAGTAAAGCCAAAAACTTCTAATGAGAGAATAAAGCCCTTATTCCTTTTCCTAACTGGTCGCTGGCGCGTGTGTCTACGTTAAAACTTGAAAAGTTCTATCATTTGAAATGGTCTACAC
>NW_007444404.1:0-401 GCF_000475195.1 Diaphorina citri | reverse complement strand
TATAGTTTTCGCATTTCGATTTGTCCCCCTTTTTGTGAATTGGACATATTATCCCCGTATTCCAGCATTGTGGCATCTTTTCCTGTATCCAGATGTCTCTTATGATCTCCATCAGCGTTGTTTCTATTAATGTTCCTCCATATTTCATGAGTTCCACAGTGATTCCGTCTTCTCCAGGGGCTCTGTTGTGTTTCATTTTTTGGATTGCTTCTTTCACTTCATTTAGAGTTGGCAAGTCGTCTTCTTTACCTTCTGTGATATTGACTCCATTCTGCTCTTCCTCAGCCTCGATATCTTCTTCTGGATGGTGTTTGTTTAATAAATCTCTGAAATGTTTAGCCCATCTTTCCATGGTCCCCTTTTCATCCATAATAATTGTTCCTGTTTCATTTCTACATCCT
>NW_007444403.1:0-401 GCF_000475195.1 Diaphorina citri | reverse complement strand
CCTAGCAAATTTAAACATTCAAACTGATTTATTTGTTATTTGATACAAGAAAATTAGTTACAAGTTAGAAGGATTTTCTTTAAACCCACTTTCAAGAGACCCACTTTCAAGAGTGGGTTGTGTTTTGTGAGACCTCTCTTTAGTCCGATGAGCTTAAGGTACTCCACGCTCCACGAACCCACGACCTACAAGGCAGACCGTGCTACCCTCCAAACTATAACTAGACTTTCAGACATACTTTGATGGTGCAAATCCATCCCCAAATGGGGCAAATGGTTTCATGATCTTCATGATAGTCACACCCTAAGAAGAAGAAAAAACAAGCCAGCCTAGTTAGTAGTGCGTCTGCCTTGTAAGCGCTAGGCCGCGGGTTCGATTCCCGCCCGGGGCGGATTTTATCC
>NW_007444402.1:0-401 GCF_000475195.1 Diaphorina citri | reverse complement strand
ACGAGTATACCTTCCTATAATAAAACAGCTTGGTCTCTCTTTTGCTAACATACCTACTGCCAAACTGCAATTAAAAAAAAAAAAAAAATCAATGATACAAGATAAAATTTATTTAAATTAATTTATTTATTTATCCATTCTCCAACTCTTTCTGTCTCCTCAGTAGAATTTTCTATTCAATCCAATCTTGATATAGTCTTCATTTCCATGTAGTTCTTGAGATTTGATATTACACAAATCCATTTCTACATAACGTTTCCATGAACTCTTTTTACTGGGTTTCCAATGCCATTTCTCGGTATTAGAATTTTCGAATAGGGTCCTGTTATTAATTATTTTTATCACTTTTTTTCTTTTATTTAATTCAGTCTGAAAAGACAAGAAGAACCCCTGCCCCCCCC
>NW_007444401.1:0-401 GCF_000475195.1 Diaphorina citri | reverse complement strand
GACTCTGTAGTTCCAACTTCAGGCTCTGTGGTTTCCGAGTCCATTACTAAATCATACTCTGTAGCCAATAATTCTTCAACTGTAGGTGGAGCAGCCCTCGTCTCAGACACACTATAACACACATTTTCAGCGGTATCCGAAATTGGTGTACACCCAGAAGACACATCTTCTACGTTTTGACTCCACACTGGCCAATCACCTTCGAGTAACACCAAGAAATCCGGACCAGCAGTCCACAAGGTGACCAGTTTATCTGAGGTCAGGACTCTTGTGGCAACATCTGCTGGATTTAAGTTTGTCGGCACGTATCTGACTTGAACGTAACTTGCTCTTTTGATCTCAGCTATTCTCCTCGCAACAAAGGGAGGAAGAAGACGATCTGACCGGATCCATCCGATGAC
>NW_007444400.1:0-401 GCF_000475195.1 Diaphorina citri | reverse complement strand
TCCGATTTTATTTCTTTTATACCAATCTTTAAGACGAAAGATTTAAACAATCTTTAAGACAAATAATACCTTCGGTAAATAAAGACTTTGGAAGATCATCGGGATTAAGTATTTGTGGAAGATTTTTAAAGGTGTTGTGATTATTCCGCTCTAAAAGCTTTGTTAATTTCAGATTTGTAGCTGCAGTTCGTTTTGCCCTGAAAAATAGTTCAGTGATTTCTGTGTCAAAGAACCAACTGTCTAAGAGGGTAAGTGGCACTGTGAGAAATTGTTGGAGTAATTATGGTTTTTTTGGATGTAGGTATTTTTGATACACTGTTCGTTTTGATTCATACGTAGGTATACTCGTATGTATAATTATTTCTTTGTCTAGCAATAAAAAGATTATTATTATTTATTTA
>NW_007444399.1:0-401 GCF_000475195.1 Diaphorina citri | reverse complement strand
AGAACTCTTCAGGGATTCAATTTGATCTAATAGAGTTTGATTTTGGGCCTCAACGGTTTCAATGCGAGCTGTTAACTCGAGATAAAAGATAAAGGACCTGAAATAGGATGGATGACTTTCTTGATCACTATCATGGGGATATCATCCTCCCCACATGAGGTTTTGTTTTGCAGGCCGTTGACTATTTTAATGATTTCTAGGGGAGAGCAGGGGACAAGATTGAAGGAAGGGATGGGAGATGGTACTAACATTATGCTTAGAAGAGGAAGCAGCACTTTGTTTTTGTTTTAAAGTTTGTTTTGGTTTTGTTTTTGTTTTACTCTTATCATTAGGGATATTAGTGTCATCAGTGAGGGCGGCCGAGGTATTCGGTGTGGTGGAGGATGAAAGATTAGTTGCAT
>NW_007444398.1:0-401 GCF_000475195.1 Diaphorina citri | reverse complement strand
TCTCAGCTTCACCACATTTTTTTTTTTTTTTTTTTTTAATCTTAATATTAGATAGGTACGATCCTTCTTCTTTTACTGCACTTTTTCCCGATGTAATTTGGGGTCGGCGTTACCCTCCTTAATCCTACCCCTTCATACCCTCCTATCTTACGCCTCCTCCTTTCTCCATCCCTTTTCTCTCAAATCTTTCTCAACCTTATCTCTCCACCTCAGTTTTGGTGTGTGAGGGACTGTTTCTCTTCCTCTGCATTGCTACCATCTCAATCTACTCTCTTGTACTTTCCTTCCTAATAGCCCTACTTTTTACAGTTTCTCTGATTTCTCTGATTACTTTTACAGTTTCTCTGATCTCTCTGATTACTTTCACAGTTTCTCTGATCTCTCTGATTACTTTTACAGTT
>NW_007444397.1:0-401 GCF_000475195.1 Diaphorina citri | reverse complement strand
TCCTGTATATTATTTGGATTATTTGTAGTATTATTTATGACGGTATTTTGCTGATGACAGGCCGGACATAAATTATGCGATCACCGCGTTCTATCGTTCCCAGAACAGACCAAAAATCAAATAACCGGGAGTGAATTAGTGGAACCAGGAGTGAATTAGTGGAACTTGAAGTGAATTAGTGGAACTTGAAGTGAATTAGTGGAACTTGAAGTGAATTAGTGGAACTTGAAGATTTTGGGCAATCTGGATGTCATATGGTTCTGAATCGATTCAATTCATTCATTCTAAACTTCTAAAGACTCTAAGCCTCGTTTGTATGGGTCCAATTAGGGGTCGCAAATCCCGCACGTTTCCAATCCCGCGGGATCCCGCGCGGGATTTGGCCAATCCCGCGGGATCCA
>NW_007444396.1:0-401 GCF_000475195.1 Diaphorina citri | reverse complement strand
TATTTATTATTTTTGACGATCTTTACGAAAAAAATACATTTGGACAGTTATATTTTTCATGAGAATCATCAATTCTCCTGACACTTGAATGTTTTCTATCTCTTCGCCAAAATAGAAACCGGGCGCTGTGCAGTGAACTCTGCTCGTTGTTATTATTATCTTCGAGTTTTATCAGCAAGAAAATGAAAGAATCGTCCACTGAAAGCCGAGAGATCACGGCAGAGATCATCCTAAATGTAGTAGAAATAGAAAACAAAAGAAAATGAAAGTTTTTTGTGTTAGTGGTGTGGAACATGGAAATCTTCTTTCTCTGAAATCTTTTTCCATAATTAAGGAGCGCGGTAGCGCTCCGCCCCGCCAAGTCAAGAAAGTTTGACCGCGCTACTAGAGATATTATACGC
>NW_007444395.1:0-401 GCF_000475195.1 Diaphorina citri | reverse complement strand
CTTTATCGGAAGTCAAGATAATAGAAGTTCCTCTCTTTGTTGAAATGGAAACTGACAGAAACTGGACTCCCATTATCCTCTTGTCAACTGTTTAGGAATAGGAAAGATGGAAATGTAGATTTTGGAGAAGGAAAAGATGGAAATGAACAGAAATTAAACAAAGAGGAATTGTGTCATTTCAAAAAGGAGTTTTTTTTAAAGAGGTTTGATAGAGGGAGCTGTAATTCCTTTATGGTCTTAATCGTCCCGAAAGTTAAGAGAAAAGAAGGACAGAATAGGAGAAAGCCAGCTGTTCCGAGAACGAACCTTATCTGCTTAAAATGAAATTTGCCCAGGGCAGGAATTGAACCCGCGACCTAGGACTTACAAGATAGATGTCCGTCCAATTTTGATTAAATTTT
>NW_007444394.1:0-401 GCF_000475195.1 Diaphorina citri | reverse complement strand
GGTATGTTACCTATCACCTATCGTACCTATGTGATTTCGCGATTATGTTCGCGGATTTGGCGATTATGTTCGCGGATTCCGCGATTTTGTTCGCGGATTTCGCGATTTTGTTCGCGGATTTCGCGATTATATTCGCGGATTTCGTGATTATGTTCGCGGATTTTGCGATTATGCTCGCGGATTTCGCGATTATGTTCGCGGATATGGTGATTTTGTTCGCGGATTTCGCGATTATGTTCGCGGATTTCGCGATTATGCTCGCGGGTTTCGCGGATTTCGCGATTATGTTCGCGGATTTGGCGATTATGGTCGCGGATTTCGCAATTTCGTTCGCGGATTTCGCGATTTTGTTCGCGGATTTCGCGATTATGTTCGCGGATTTCGCGATTATGTTCGCGGAT
>NW_007444393.1:0-401 GCF_000475195.1 Diaphorina citri | reverse complement strand
GCTTGTGTAAATGAGGACTTTATACAACCACTACATATGTATTTGTTTTCAGGTGTGTGATAAGGACAACAGTTTTTTAACTGGCCAGTTTGAACATAGTGCATTCATACAGGTGATGGATAGGTGTACATGTGTGATAGTACTCATGTCCACACATTTCATGAACAATAGCCTCCTTCACTCGTTGACCCAGTATGCTGAAGCTAAACATATTGGTGAGTCCAGAATTTTAGAAATAAGATCACAGAGATAATTGCACATACCACATGTGTCTAATGTGTCAGTTGTTTCATCGCTACGAAATAAAAACGGCGCTGAGAGTCATCTTTTTAAAAATTAAAATAAACTGCACATCTGAAGTCCACCTTATCAATTTCACCATACACAATGCTCTTTATAAG
>NW_007444392.1:0-401 GCF_000475195.1 Diaphorina citri | reverse complement strand
GCCGAAAAAACTTCGACCCCGCCGGAAACCGAACCCGGTACCTCCCGAGTGCAAGCCTAGTGCGATACTCACTCGGCCACGGAGGTTGCTTTCGATAAACAAGTATTATTTTAGCTACCTCATCTTTCAAGTAATTTAGACGTTACTTCATTCAATCAACGAGTACCTTTTACATTTGTAAGCCAGCCTTGTAGATGTGGGTGAATTTTTATTCTTAAGACTACCCACACGATTCATATTTTATCTGGTGATCAAAGATGACCAAAGAGAAAAGCCAAATTTAAACATTCTAAAATCAGCCCTGATGAAGTTACGGACCTTTGCCAAAGATAACAACATCACTAAGTTGGGACTACCAAAGTTATGTAGTGGTCCCAATACTTTGGACTGGAAGGTAGTAA
>NW_007444391.1:0-401 GCF_000475195.1 Diaphorina citri | reverse complement strand
ATTAGAACCTCTACCAGGATTTCTTATGCGGTTGAAATACCTTGTTAGGTGTTTAATTAGAAATTGTTTTTCTTCTTCTTCCTCTCCTTTTTCTTTTTCGATTGATCTATTTTAAGTGGCAGGATTCTCCTGACGAAGATCTTCCACCCAAGGAAGGTTCTTGGTTTTCTGGTCACGGAGGTTGCCTCTAAACGGGGATTATAGTCTCTTCTCGCCCCTGAAGCGGTGAAACACCCCCTTTTTACTTTCCTTATCCTATAGGAAGGAAAGTAATGTAATCGGGTCAAATTTTCGATGGTCAGTTTTTAGTGCCAAAACACGTAAAAGCCAGCCTAGTTAGCTTAGTTGGTAGCGCGTCTGCCTTGTAAGCGCTAGGCCGCGGGTTCGATTCCCGCCCGGGG
>NW_007444390.1:0-401 GCF_000475195.1 Diaphorina citri | reverse complement strand
GATGCAACCGGTGTGACTTCGATGGATACGGTGGGCTCATTATGTAATCGTTATTCAATACGTTTACGATTTTTTAAACGTTTCATCTACGGAGAGGTTATTGGCATTTGGAAGTCGTAAGTCGTTCTTGAGGACTTGTGACTGTGACGTCCTATATGTACAGGATGGAATGAAATTAATTAATGAATATTTATCTGTGGTAAAGTAGAGCTTTTTCACTACTTTAGACTTTAGAGTATAGGTATTGTTTTTTTTTTTTTTGCTCGATTTATACCCGGACAATTTCTCACCCAACAGTATCACAACATTACTAATTTTAGTGTCTTCTTTGCAATCAATTTCCATATTCCAATAATATTTTTATGCTGAAAATGCCGCCACTGGTCGCTACTCGATTAAAG
>NW_007444389.1:0-401 GCF_000475195.1 Diaphorina citri | reverse complement strand
TAGACTGATAGCCCTGTAATAGGCTGATAGCCCTGTAATTAGACACACAGAAGCTCTTCCGTACACCTCACATTGTACCTTATATAGTGGGAAGTTGGATTATCTGTGTACTGTGTAGTAATTTAATCCTAATCCCATATTGTAAACGTAAACAAAGAACTCGATTGGGTTTGTAGTGGAATCCAAACACTAAGTTGTGATACTGATGCTACTATTTATTGTGATAGTGCTATTATCAACTTATCACCGCAACTTATCACCGCACACGGCGTTCCGTGCAGTTCCCATCATTGCTTAATGAACGTGTGAAGTTTAAAATGCGAGATTAGAGAAATAGGAAGGTATGAGAATCAGCCAGTGGTGGATTTCATTACGAGCGATGATTTTTGCTCCACAAAATA
>NW_007444388.1:0-401 GCF_000475195.1 Diaphorina citri | reverse complement strand
AGTGGGAGAGAGAGAGTGGGAGAGAGACAGTGGGAGAGAGACAGTGAGAGGAAAAAAGGAAAGAGAGAGAGTGGGAGAGAGAGAGGGAGAGAGAGAGAGAGAGAGAGAGTGGGAGAGAGAGTGGGAGAGAGAGAGAGGGAGAGAGATAGAGAGAGGAAAAAATAAGAGAGAGAGAGAGTGGGAGAGAGAGAGGGGGGAGAGAGAGGGAGAGAGATAGAGAGAGGAAAAAATAAGAGAGAGAGAGTGGGAGAGAGGGAGAGAGAGAGAGTGAGAGGAAAAAAGGAAAGAGAGAGAAAGGGAGAGATAGGAAAAAAGGAGAGAGAAAGAGAGGGAAAGAAGGAATTAAGGCAGGCTTGTCCAACCCGCGGCCCGCGGGCCGCATGCGGCCCGCGAGCTCGTTT
>NW_007444387.1:0-401 GCF_000475195.1 Diaphorina citri | reverse complement strand
TTATTATCTCGGGAACAATAAGAGCTAGAGACTTGAAATTTGGTATGTAGTCCACAAAAGTGACAATGATGTAACTCAAAACCATAGGTGCTGCGGTTGGCGGTATTTAGGCCGATTTTTGACGGTTTTCCACCGCTTTTGGCGTTTTTCCTTTAGGGAACTTACTGCATGGTGTAACATATATGACACACTAAGGTTTTACCGGTATATCTCGGTTAAAAAAAAAGATAAAAAAAAAAATAAAAAGAATGGGTATCTTAGAATTCTCTAAGGCAACACATATATTTTTTTCGACAAAAAAGAAAAAATCATGCACTTAAGGAAAAAAAGGGATACCTTGGTTTTCGCACGAATGAGATGAGTACGCACAAATCCTTCACTATTGACGGTTCGTAGGTACA
>NW_007444386.1:0-401 GCF_000475195.1 Diaphorina citri | reverse complement strand
TTCAGAGTCGAGCTTATTTACAAAACCCGACATGTTGTGTTGTTAGATTGTTGTTAGGGGATGTTGTTGTTGTTGGTATAAGATTTCAAATACTGTTCTACTCATGTGTGAATTCTTCACGTTGGTTTTGTTGAATCATTCCCCTTACTGACCTTACTCGACGTAGCTCAATTGGAAACAAGAGTCCACTAGAATATGTTTTATTTGCACATAAAATACATTGAAGTACATTGGACAATGGACTATGACATTATGATCGATAAGGTTACATTTACAAACTTTCCTTGCTGATTGGATTTCCAATCGGGGCGAACTTTATCCTGGACAGATGAGGTTCGTTCTTGGAACGGCTGGCTTTCTCCTATCCTATCCTCATTCTATCTGTGATTTCTGGACGATAA
>NW_007444385.1:0-401 GCF_000475195.1 Diaphorina citri | reverse complement strand
CAGCCTGGGTGACACTGTATGATATTCACTTGTAAATACCATAGGTAAGTCTACATAAATATATTCTCCGTCATTCCTAACAGTAGAACAGTTGCGCTTACTAGGGTGAGGTTTCAAAGTCGAAGAGCAGGAAAAATGAGGAACAACGGATTTTTTCCTTTTCTTCCACGCCTTCTAGCTACCGAGATAAATCGATTTAAAAAATACCGGTGAATCTTGAACTCTGACGTCACGGCATACACACTATCACACAAGTAGAAGAAAGAAAAAGAAATACGTGTTTTAGCGTTTTTCTTGAATCCAAACGGTTCTCGAGATTTCAAGGGTGGCAACTTTTTATTTAAACACCCTGTTTATTAGCAATCTCCTTAGTGAAGTTATCACAGGTATCTACGTTTGCA
>NW_007444384.1:0-401 GCF_000475195.1 Diaphorina citri | reverse complement strand
TTTTTTTTCATCTCGTCCAAATTATGTTCCTAATAGACTTCTCCAATGTCCACTCCCTCCCATTCCCCCCGTCATCCTTGGCTCCCTCTCTTCCTTTCCTCTCTCTTCCGTTTCTTAGAACGGGAGGGAGTGAAAGCCAAGTATCAGCCGCTGGGAGTATAAAAATGACGTTCTCACGTCACCAGCTCTCTTCCGCTTTATGGCCGAAAGTTTTTCAATTTCAAACTTTTTGCCGATAAAAAAAGGTGGGAATGAATGAGCCACTGTGGAGTCCTATTATTGTTTTTATCACGTACCTAATAGAACTTAGAGTTTTAGAAGTCTATAGAAGAAGTACAAATACTTCTAACTTCTAAGGGACATTCAAGCCCTACGTCGAAATTATGTACCTCTTTATATAC
>NW_007444383.1:0-401 GCF_000475195.1 Diaphorina citri | reverse complement strand
GTTTCATTCGGTGTCCAGCCCAAGATGAACTCACACCCTGATGTCATGTTCCATTACAATGTTACTGATGTAAGACTTGTAATAATTATATAGAACAACTCACACCCTGATGTCATGTTCCATTACAATGTTACTGATGTAAGACTTTAATTATACAGTACCTACTCAATCGATCAGAACCTATTGGTATCTCTTCATCCATATTCTTTCCCGAGGGTGACGTGCTCATGATGCTCGAGCAATTGCCCCTTTGGGTGGCCAGAGCCGGAGAAGTTATCTTAACCAAGTACTGACGTGAGCTAGATATTATGTTATTAATATTTTTTTTTGTTTATTTTACTTTTGGTAATGAAACATTCAATAAAATAGCATCTCTCTCTGATACCATGTACTTCCAGTAC
>NW_007444382.1:0-401 GCF_000475195.1 Diaphorina citri | reverse complement strand
GATTGGACTATGGATCGGCTTCATTCTGATTATCCTGGTAGCGGTGGATGCTAGCGCTCTGGTCTGCTATATCACTCGATTTACCGAGGAGAACTTTGCCACTCTGATAGCGTTCATCTTTATTTATAAAGTAAGTCCTGCCCCTGGACAGCTGGACACTCGGAGAGATTCTGTAGGGATAAAGTTATTTTCAATGTTTAATTTAAGGCCATTTTGGAGCACATAACCAAAAGTTTATCCTTGGAATACGTGCTGCACTTATCAGCCTTGTGAGGACTATTCAGAGAAGCTTTTTTTTAAAAAACCAGTTATCTAGAAATGATAGAATTAGTAAAAGAGGCTCCTAGTAATATAATATCCACAAAGATTGCAAAAAGGCTTTTAGCTTCACCACAAATAAT
>NW_007444381.1:0-401 GCF_000475195.1 Diaphorina citri | reverse complement strand
TTATGATCTATGGAAAGAACTTTTAATATGCAACCAATCTTACTACTATTCCTTGTTTATCTTTTGATAATATTGACTACTTGTTTTATAATTTTGTCAAACATCCACTATTCCTTGTTTATCTTTTGATAATATTGACTCCTTGTTTTATAATTTTGTCAAACATCCCCCCTTTCCCCTCTGCCAGTCTTCTATTGAACAGATTAGCCATTGAACTGGTACCAGACTTTCCTGCTATCTATTCAAAATTTTCAACTTACCATCAGGTATTTGTTGATCAAAGAGTGGAGTAGAGGGTTAAGACAGTTCAAGTTGTTCAAATTTTTTTGTGTCTGTCGTAACCATTTTGACTTTTGTAAAAAATATGGTTAAAACTTAATTCACGTTTTCTGTTACTGTTG
>NW_007444380.1:0-401 GCF_000475195.1 Diaphorina citri | reverse complement strand
AAACTCGGAATCAGAAATAAAATATTTGAAGATTATTTCAACAACAGAAAACAAATAACAAAAATTGGACCAAGTTTAAGCAACGAAAGAGACATAATACACGGACTAGGTCAAGGAAATATTTCGAGTCCTAGTAATTATAACATCTACACTTGTGATATTAAGTATGTCAAATTGTTTGGACAGTTAAGAATGTTTGCTGATGATTCGTGCATAATTTCTGTGCATAAATCATTAGACATTGCATTAGAAAACACACAGAAAGATATTATAAATATTCAAAAATATTTTTACAATAATAATATTTACATCAATGATTCTAAAACAGAGATAATGGTATTGGGTACACCAAAGAATAAAGAAGAAATCATGTCAAGGAAAAAAGTTTATATACACACTAG
>NW_007444379.1:0-401 GCF_000475195.1 Diaphorina citri | reverse complement strand
CAACCTCACAACCCCGGCCGCCTTCCCCTGACGATGAGAATAATCCCAACTCGGTGAAGAATCTTAAAGAGCCGCCAGTACCCAAGAAGATAATATTCTCGGAGAGTGAGGGAGAGGAGGAGGAGGGGGAAAAGACTAAACCCTGTGGTATGGTACGTAACATTTAAATATTAGTAAGGGAGGGGGATATAGACCTTCGGGCTGTCTACCCCTCCTATTATGTAAATCCTAGGGAAGATGATATATTTTTTTAAAAGAGATTTAAGAATCTTAAAGAGCCGCCAGCGGACCTTTAAGACCGCGGACCTTTGGCATGGTACATAACATAACAGTTTAGCTAAAGCAATTTACTTCGAAGTAATGTCAGTTGTAAAAGTTTGGTTTGGATTGTCGTTTACTAT
>NW_007444378.1:0-401 GCF_000475195.1 Diaphorina citri | reverse complement strand
CCCCCCCCCCCCTTCCCTTGCAGATGACGTTGAGGGGGTAAAATCCCCCTCTCTTATCTACAAAAAATAAAAAAAAAAATCGATACCTACCATCTAATATGACCTAAAACCGGCGTGCGACCTGGTATTCCAAAGTTAAAGCGCCTCAAACGAAAAAAAATAAAGCTGTCAAACATTCTTGATAGCAACAGCTTTTGCTCGATCTCTTGGACTCTCGGTTAGGAAGTATTTGCGGGCATATTAGGTATGTTCACAGAGTAAAAAAGTTTTATATCGACCTCCTGGAGCTATGGTTTCAATAACTATGAAAAGAAAAATTCCGACCACCCTTGTATTACCTGTAGCGAGCCCCCACTCTTGTTTCGCTCGCTAATGTGTCGGCCCGACGATATCTGCTGTTG
>NW_007444377.1:0-401 GCF_000475195.1 Diaphorina citri | reverse complement strand
ATTTACAGATAAAAATTTGTGATGAAACAATAAGTTGAAAAATAATCCTTATCGATGTAGTAGTAGTTTACTGCTGGGATAAAAGGACTTTTTACTTCTTGAGTCTTTTGGTCCTATTTCAGTGTTATGTGAGCGCTAATCGCGAGTTCGATTCCCGCACGGGGCGAACTTTATTCTAAATAGATAAAGTATTTCCCCTGTCCTCGTGTTTTCTTTCATTTCCGGACGATAAAACATACAGAAAGGGGAAAATCTGGTCAGAACTTACCCCAGGTCCCCACCTCGGGCCGCGCGTGACCCAACAGATCTCAGTCTTACACATGGAACACCGCAACCAATCACAGCCCGACTTTTTCATCACCAGAACTTCACAGCGTGGACATTTCATGGCCTCTCGTCTC
>NW_007444376.1:0-401 GCF_000475195.1 Diaphorina citri | reverse complement strand
TGGCAGATACAAAAAGATGTCTTTTCTTTACTCTGCCAACACCATTCGGCGAAAGCTAAAGCCGCTACAACAACAACATAAAATAAATAAATATACATAGGTGCTAGGCCACTAGGTACAAGATAAATACATAGGTAAATAAATATAGGTACATACCTAATACCTAACCTACTCCCAACTAACTGTAAACTGTATCGCTCGTGTCAGTAAATATGTATGTACATACATATCTACTTGGTTCAGAAAACTTCTCTGGTCATCCAAAGGTGCCATTGCTCGAGCATCATGAGCACGTTGCCCTCTGAAAAGATGTTAGGCGAGAATCAAACACGCGACCTGCCTAGGTAGTTATAGAATCAGGTATTTTCAAATAAACATCTCACCTTCTCAAATACCTTAAA
>NW_007444375.1:0-401 GCF_000475195.1 Diaphorina citri | reverse complement strand
ACGAATTTCGTTCGTTTAGAACTGAAATTTCAGCCAATATTACCTACATACACAGCTACACACCCAATGATCTTTCGGGTATGGGAAGACCAGATTTCAAGACCAAGTTGGAAGACATCTCGTGACGTATATATCGGACTTAAAGTTCTGTTTGGGTTTGGCTAGAGGACATTTTCTCAACTTTCTTTCTTTTCCTATGCCGCAGACACGGTTTTCAAGACCATACTATGAAGAATATAATAGTATTTATGATGTTCTTGTTAATGTTACTTCTTTTAGGTCATTGCAAACTTGATATAATCGTCTACATGGGGAGTCGTTTGCGCGGATAAAAACGTTACAACGTTCAGACGGTCTGACAGATAGTCGGAACGTATGTGCCGGAAAAAGCTTGACACCTA
>NW_007444374.1:0-401 GCF_000475195.1 Diaphorina citri | reverse complement strand
GGTTTTCATTATTCAAGGTGGTTTGGTTCGGGTTGAATTAGGTATAACTAGGTACTCTATTCACCACTTCGTATTATCCACAAATTTACAATGTTTACACCCGCCCCCTCCCCTCTCCTCCAAACAGCTCTGAAAAGTTCTCCTAACACTGTCCTTATAAAACCCTTCCCTCCCTCTCTCTCTCTCTCTTCAGCGTTCCTTCTCTTGTATAGTAAAACGTGAGCTTATGTCAACAGTGTGTTAAGAGAGAAAGAGAGAGAGAGAGAGAGGGATGGAGAGGTAACTTTCAAAACATCTTCTACGCTCCTTCTCCTTCCCTCTACATAAGTAAGTACGTAAGTAGGTATATACCTACACATACTCTCTCTCCCCAGCTCTCTCTCTCTCTCTCTAATTAAGTT
>NW_007444373.1:0-401 GCF_000475195.1 Diaphorina citri | reverse complement strand
TAGGATAGTAGGGATAACATGTTGGACTGTAGATAGGTACGTAGTATGAGAGAATACTCTTGTAGTAATCTAGTATGCTTGGTGTACTAATAATATAGGCCGAGCGGCGCTTCGAACTCTTGACGTTCGCGCGCCTCCCGGCACGCTTGATAAGAGAATACAGTCGAACCTGTCTAATAGGGAAGCCAAGGGACCGACAACTTTCCCACTTATCCAGGTTCCCAATTTAGACGGGCCCCACTTGGACAAGTTCCCGGACATTGGAAAACGATTTCTCGGATGTTACTGAAAACTCCGAATTTTCCAACATTTTCTTGTTCACAGTTTCACACTTACCTACCTACTGTTTTTTTTTTTTTTTTTTTTTTTTTTTTTTTTTTTTTTTTTTTTTTTTTTCCAAA
>NW_007444372.1:0-401 GCF_000475195.1 Diaphorina citri | reverse complement strand
AAACCCCCAAAAAATCATTTCTACTTTAGATCTAGTTTTATTCACATATGCCTTTCAAGTGTTTGTGTTGCTCTGTGAATGTTAACTTTCGAACTTGGCAATTTTTAATTTTTGTTTTTCTCTTCTTTAATTTGACAAATTTTGAATTTATTACACGGTAAATACACGGGATTTAAAGTTCGTCCATAAAAATCATCCATTTACGTATGTTGTGTTTTGTGAACTTGTGATTTAGATAATAATACAACGTTTCTATAGATACCTATTTTTAATTGATTAATTAATTTACATAATTTACCCGGCCTGAAATATAGATACATACATATAATTATTATTATTATTTTCTTTCTCGGAAAATACTTTAAAGAATTTCATATTTTAACAATTTTTACTGTGAATAA
>NW_007444371.1:0-401 GCF_000475195.1 Diaphorina citri | reverse complement strand
GGCAGGCCCCCTTGCCTACTGCCTTACTGTACATGACTGTACATATATATGTACATGGGGAGTTTTATTTCAGGCAGGTCCCCTTGCCTACTGCCTTACTGTACATGACTGTACATACATATGTACATGGGGAGTTTTATTTCAGGCAGGCCCCCTTGCCTACTGCCTTTGTCATAATCGAGGAAAGTAAGTCATAATCGGGAGAATGAAGTCATAATCGGGTGATGGGTACCTACGTACCTACACAATACACATACTACAGGAGTAGTTCGTTGTATACAATGTTTTTTACGTAGGCCACTCCTGCGTGAACTCTGTTCTCGGGCACAAGAACAACGATGTCTTGAGGTGACCTCACTCGACTGAGCAAGACATACAACTGACCGTGGGTGAAGCAGTCT
>NW_007444370.1:0-401 GCF_000475195.1 Diaphorina citri | reverse complement strand
ATAGGAGAAAGCCAGCCATTGCGAAATCCGTCCCGGGCGGGAATTGAACCCGCGACCTAGCGCTTACAAGGTTGACCCGCTATCAATCAAGCTAACCAGGCTGGCTCAACTGAGTTTTCATGTGAAGATTGAAGAGTTGTGATTGAAGCTCGCATCAATCTTTTGACAAAACACGATTGATCAAATGACTGACCGTTTAAGGACATCTTCTGGGAGGGTTGGGGGAGTAACGGTGAGGGGTGTTCTGGTAATGTGGTAATGTGTTCTGGTTTTTGTATCCAGGGAAGATCATGAGACAAACACAACGAGGAGGAGGAGAAGAAGAGGAGGAGAGGAGAAGGAGAGGAGGAGGAGAAGAAGAGGAGGAGAAGAAGAAGAGGAGGAGGAAGAGGAGGAGGAAA
>NW_007444369.1:0-401 GCF_000475195.1 Diaphorina citri | reverse complement strand
TTTTATTTCGTAGCAATGAAACAACTGCTACATTAGAATCGTGTGTGTCGTATTGTGTCTCGTGTAAGAGACACAATACTTCCCATGTAGTTGCTGGGTCAACACAAGAACATCAGAAAGTAACCCATTGAAATATTAGAAGGAACAGTAACTGCCAAGGTCTTATAGTCCCGAAAGCGAAAAGCAAAGGAAGACAAGATAGGAGAAAGCCAATCTTTCCGAGAAAGAAACTCTTTTGATAGCGAAAAAATCCGTCCCGGACGGGAATCGAACCCGTGACCTAACGCTTACAAGGCAGACGCTCTACTCTCCAAGCTAACTAGACTGGCGTTAATCATTTTATTGTTAGCCAGCCAGGCCGCGGGTTCGATTCCCGCCCAGGCCCCGGGGCGGATTTTATC
>NW_007444368.1:0-401 GCF_000475195.1 Diaphorina citri | reverse complement strand
GAGAGAGAGAGAGAATTTTTAGATATTGTTTTTGCCCTCCATTTTCTTTTTAGCCCGTCCTTCCTTTATTATTTCGATAGTAATAAAAAAAGGTATAGTGGACGGGCTATTGTATTCGCTTCGGTGTCTGTCTGTCAGTCTGACCAGGTTTGGATAACCTGGTCGACCTATACATACACATATGAAATTAAAGTTCTTTTTACCAGAAACACGAAAATGGTGGTGTAAATTTTGTAAATGGATGGGTGACTTGAACATTATATTGGGAATAAAGGGAGAACGGGCTCAAGTCTCGATTTTAAATCATTACATGAAAGTGAAATCAAAATTCAAATCAATAATAATAGTAAAATGATTATTAAACAAATTAGGTAGGTACATACCTACTACATAAGTACCGA
>NW_007444367.1:0-401 GCF_000475195.1 Diaphorina citri | reverse complement strand
ATGATTTTGATGACACATGAGGGAAATTATCTAGATTTTAGGCCTGATGGCGAAAATGTCGACCCGCCTTTTGTATATATCTACTCGTTCTTTCTTTGTATAGCGAAGTTCTTTGTATAGCCACTTCTATTTCACTGTATCAATAGATCCTTTTTTTACCGGATGAGAGTGTCCCATTAGAAATTGGATTGGCAGAGGATTAGAGGAAGCTGACGTGAAAGAGAATAAGCTATGGCAGTATTCAGGAGGTTTTAATGAGTAGAGTGTGAGGAGGGTAGGCTGTGGTAAGGAGAGGAGTTAGCTGTGATGGAAATGCTGGGCTGTTGCCAGATTCTCTGATGACACCTGAGTTATGCTCCGAAACGTGAACCTCACAAAACAAATCAGTATACAGGGTGTCC
>NW_007444366.1:0-401 GCF_000475195.1 Diaphorina citri | reverse complement strand
CGAACCTTATGCCGACCGTCTCGTCTGACAGACTAAGGTTTCACAGACCGGAGTGTGTCATACCGTCTTAACATGTGTAATTGTAATTGTAATTGTAATTTGTTTATTTGCATCAATAATATTATAGATTACAATATTGCAAGGGTATACATATACACAAAAGAAGGTGTAAAATGGAAAAGTCTGCCAGTTCTGAGCCCATTTGTGTTTTTAATTTTTAGTAGGGTGATATTAGGTACTTATATTTTTCATTAGGGCACAGAAATTAATGGATGCAAACTTCCCCATACTAAGAGAGTCACCTCTCTTGTCTTGTGGGTAAAGTGTGGCGGAAAAAGCTTGAGACCCAGGTCTGTGAGAAGAGGTCAGCCTGAGTGGCTGGTCTAAAACAAGGTGGATCA
>NW_007444365.1:0-401 GCF_000475195.1 Diaphorina citri | reverse complement strand
TGTAAGCTTTGATACTTCCCCTGTTCCTTGTAACATTGGCTTTTCTCTGAGGCTTGGTGCTGTCTTCAACAAGTTGAGGTAGATTTGATGCTTGTGTTGTAGTTGTGTACCGAGAGTTCTTTCTTCTTGCGTTTATTCTATCAATTTCTTCTTGACTTATCCTCTTGACCAGTGGTGTATCTAGAGGTGCAACAAGGTCGTTCTCGTCCTTGTTGAACTTCTTCTTTGTGTTTCTATTCCTATTGAAATATACAGCATCTTGATTGTCATTATCTTTTGCTTGTTCTGTCGTGCTGTCAGGCGATGCGCTTGTTCTTCTGCGTGTGTTGACATAGGTTTTAATAATGGGCCTTCTTTGTGAATTCTCAGGATTATTCACAACTCTGTTTGAAGACTTGACA
>NW_007444364.1:0-401 GCF_000475195.1 Diaphorina citri | reverse complement strand
TACTGCCAACAGACCGACAGTCCAGAGCACACGCTGTTCTCATGCACACGTTTCAGAAATGAAAGAGAAAGATGCCATCAAGATATCAGAGTCAGCCTAAACCCTGACAATTTGACGACTTGCATGCTGGAAAGCCCAGAAAAATGGTCCAGAATCACTCAACTCATTGAGGCAATTATGAAACAAAAGGAGTTGGACGAAAACAGAGATATATAGACAGACTCCTGAAAAACCACCGAATAAGTCAAAATACAAGGTTAGACCCCGAACCTTCTCACCTCCACCAATGGTTCTTCAAGCAACAATCTTCGCGCCGTGCGTAAGATATAGGCCCCCTAGGAGTTAGGTTTAGGCTCCCGAACTTCAAACCATTAGGGTTGATTGATGCGAGGAGTTCCAGC
>NW_007444363.1:0-401 GCF_000475195.1 Diaphorina citri | reverse complement strand
GGTACGGTTAATTTTTTCTAATCTCTATGATTAAATTATCGGGGAGTCATTATCTTTTACATGAGAATCCTCAATTGACAAATTTGCTTTTTTTAAAAGAAAGTTCCTGGCTGTGTATAGTTTATAATATTGGTTTAGTATTTTAACACTTGGAAAAATATTATTTCTTACTGTTTAGTACCTAACTGGTGTTGTCCATATCGGACAGCCTGTTAAATCATCATTTACAGGCATTATCTGTCTCTCAGATTCACATCTAAATATAGTTTCCAAGACAAAATCCCTGTTTGAGAGGAAGACCAATACCAGTTAAGTGTATAATATTATTTTAATGGGATTAAACAAATATACTTATTGTAAAAAAAAAAAAAAAAAAAAAAAAAAAAATTTTTAAATTACAG
>NW_007444362.1:0-401 GCF_000475195.1 Diaphorina citri | reverse complement strand
AATAGAAAAAAAAAAAAATATAACTGGATTAAAAATAATATCAAAGTTCCAATCCACAATAATTGCTCATTCATATTCAAATCCAGGCAAAAGAAATTTATAAAACCCATTCAAGCTCGAAAAAAAGTAAAAAGTACATAAAACCCTCCCAACTCAGCTACAAAATGAATTGAACGTTAATGAAGTACCTACTTAATTTAGATGGTAATGAACGGCATCTCATCTCTCTCTATCCAATTAACTTATTGATGTAGAAACATTCAGGATGTGTGTGTGTTTACTTATCGGAAACTTTCGAGCTCTTTTGAAACACACATTTTCGTTAGTTTTCAACTTTTGGGGGAGAAACTTTCGCCAACATGGGGTTAGCCCCGTTTTCTATGAAAAGTATGGATAATTAC
>NW_007444361.1:0-401 GCF_000475195.1 Diaphorina citri | reverse complement strand
CCCACTACGAGATTTCGACGGCCCAGTGCGGCATCCGTGTATACTTATATTCGATTCATTACCACAAGCTGGGAACAGTAGGGTACGCGTTGTGGCTACGTTACGAGACTGGCTGGCTGTTGAGTATCAGGTAAGTCGAAACATTTTGATCAAATATGTTGGAATAGAATACTAGGCAAGTTCGTAGAATCGTAACCCATCTTTTGGGGCTGTTTTTCCCTACACCTAACAATTTGTTGTTGTTGTTGGTGTTGTTGGTGTTGTTGGTGTTGTTGGTGTTGTTGGTGTTGTTGGTGTTGTTGGTGTTGTTGGTGTTGTTGGTCTTGTTGGTGTTGTTGGTGTTGTTGGTGTTGTTGGTGTTGTTGGTGTTGTTGGTGTTGTTGGTGTTGTTGGTGTTGTTG
>NW_007444360.1:0-401 GCF_000475195.1 Diaphorina citri | reverse complement strand
CACGCTACGCCACTAGACATAGCATAAAACAGAATATAGGAGTACGGCAGTGCATCAGGCCAAGTAACAAGTACTGACCTCAGGTCAAGTTCCAACATCAGATCAAGTTCCGGCCACATCCGTAATCATCCTGCCCGAATAGAACTGAAAAGTCCCTGTACTCCAGCAGTCTAACCAAGGTCTCGAGTATTTTTTAGTTTATAGTCTTTACGTCACCTTTATATCACCTATTAATTTACATTTCCTTCTTTTTTTTTTTTCTTTTTTTAGTTAAGCAAGGTCTTTTTAATGAATTGTTAGTGTATGTATTATTCTTTAATAAATAATAACCCATCAAATATACGAGACCTTGTTTAGACTGCTGGGGTAAAGGGACTTTTCAGTCCTATTCGGGCAGGATA
>NW_007444359.1:0-401 GCF_000475195.1 Diaphorina citri | reverse complement strand
GTCGGCGTTACGAGTTAATCGTTTCCAAGATTCCAAGCTGATTTCTCCCGTTCTTCATTTGCTTCATTCCTTACCATAGATATTCTTTTAATTCTTACTCATCTTTTTTAGTCTGCTTCAAGTGCTTCAACCATATTTCCCTCTGATCTTTGCAACTCTATGTTCCATCAACTCTTTCGTCGCCATGCCCATACCACTGCAATCTTGTTTTGTGATATAATATACCTACTTATTAAATTGTCTTCTTTGAAAGCTCTTTAGTTTAGTTCAACTCCCAACTACCTCATTTCTATAGAATCCAGTAAAAGATTCTCTATAATTACCTACCTTGCTTTTGTTTCTTTTGTTTTTGTATCGAATCTAAAAAGACTGACTTTCATTGTTTTGCCTATTTTTCCTGG
>NW_007444358.1:0-401 GCF_000475195.1 Diaphorina citri | reverse complement strand
ATTGGAAGTAAATTTATCACGATAACGAGAAGGTCTGAGTGTCCTTCTTCCTGAAGATATCCATAATTGGGATGCTCCAAATTGTTTTTCTCTCAAATGTCAAAAAGTTTCTTGTGGAATCTTATTGATCTAAACTTGATTAATTGGAATTTAGAGTAAAAACATTGTAGACTTGCATATTATTGACATTCTCAAAGCCCAGTTCATGACAAATATGGATACTTTTATGTTAGATGGTACATGTCGGTGAAGGCCTTGAGAACGGAGTCGAAAGGACAAAGTGTTTTCATGACCCAGAAAACTGTCTCCACAGGACTGTAAATTACCTAAACCGTTGCATGTGTGAGGTTTAGGAGGAGACATTGAGCAAGAAGGACATACTTGACGTATGAGAACTTAAC
>NW_007444357.1:0-401 GCF_000475195.1 Diaphorina citri | reverse complement strand
TATACGGAATTTTCAACAGATTTGTATTTCATGTAGGATTTACTAACCACTGCAGTTATCTCTAACTTACATCTGAGGCGAAATCCGAGCAAAACTTTTACCGACCCAACCTTTTTTTCTTAGATCTTTTTTACTTTCTATTATTCTTTTTTGTGTTGTTCTTCTTCTTCCTCTTCTTCTTCTTCTTGTTCCGTTTTCCATTCCTCTTTTTCTTCTTACATATTTGTTCGGTCATACTTTCACAGCTCACAAACTTTTACCTACACCTCTTCCTCTCCTTCACCTATTTCCATCTCTATCTCCCTTCCCTCTTTACATCCTTCTTCTCTTTCTCTCTCTCTCTCTCTCTCTCTCTCTCTCTTTCTTTCAATATATTTGTGTAGGTGTGGGTATTTCTCTAC
>NW_007444356.1:0-401 GCF_000475195.1 Diaphorina citri | reverse complement strand
AAAAGTCGGTGAAAGTCTGAGAGAATGGAAATAGGTACTGAGAGAAGATGAAGTCCCACCAAACGAAACAACCTAGTATATTTATTATTATTATTTTGTCCGGCTGTATATTGATAGGTACAGGCCCGTAACCCGTAACCAGGATATTAGCGAGGGGGGTGATCCCAATCAGAAGCCAATGTTTTTCGTATATTACAACTAAAACAAGCTGGGCCCGTCCCTCCGGGAATTTTTTAGCCCGTAGTTTATTCGATCGTGATTAGAGAAAATCAGTACCTATGTACCTACCTAATTTGTTTAATATTCAGTTTATTATTTTTATAAAAAAAAAAAAAAACTTTCATGTAATGATTTAAAATCAAGACTAGAGCCCGTTCTCCCTTTATTCCCAATATAATGTT
>NW_007444355.1:0-401 GCF_000475195.1 Diaphorina citri | reverse complement strand
GAGGACAATGAAGGAAAGAACGTTAAAAAGATTACAAGGCAAAGCCGTGTGGTTTTTAGATACTTGTAAAATAAGTCCTTGGAAAATTCTTGTTATTTTTCGATGCTTTTTCACTTGATAAACTTGATTTAGACAAGAACCCCTTGCAATACAAATAACATCAAATACAAGCCGTTACCTGTAAATAACAATTATGCTGATTTCCGTCAACCTGCTTTGGCAAATAATCCTTCAAATCGGTTCGTGCAATCATCAGTATTTCACAAGCGTACTGCGGCGAGGTTATCTCATTATTCCCTCCCATACAATGCTCCCTCCATGTACCAGCACAATGTTACTCCAAGATATCCTCATCAGTTGTATCACTCATATCCGGATCATCGATATCAGGTAGGAATAAA
>NW_007444354.1:0-401 GCF_000475195.1 Diaphorina citri | reverse complement strand
CGTGTTATTGGCTTCTTCAGAGATCCAATTGACGTCAAATTTTATGATAATATAGAAAATTGTCCGATTTTCTATATTATCATAAATAATAAGAGTTTTTCACTGCCGTTTTTGCCATTTTTATTTCGTGGTAATTAATCAAATGCTACACTAGACTTGTGTGGTCTGTGTCGTACTGTCGTAGAAAGAGTCTGATGCTATTACTGGTAACCAACTAGGTAACCATATCCACCACCCGAATGCAAATTGCAAATCACATTAGAATTACGAAATATTCGCTCATAGAGTAGGTACATACATACCTAATTAATATGTAGAACTCAACAAATGGATCGCGGAAGTTCGATTTAGCCATAAGACGCCTCTAAAAACCAGTTTTCCTTTTACTAATATCACTAAGA
>NW_007444353.1:0-401 GCF_000475195.1 Diaphorina citri | reverse complement strand
ATGGAAGTTTTATTTAATATTATCTTAAATTAACTTATTTTATTATTCCCATTATATCAATTTTCACCTCAATCACATTTCACGTAGGTACATATTCAATGTAACTCTACATTCTCATGCATTGGAATTAAGTGTTCTGCCACCAGAAAAGAAAGCGAAAGCACAACGCGCATACGGAGTTAAATAAAGTGAATCAGACATCTCCACTAATTTTTCTTGTTTAGCATGTTGCATACTCAACTAGTTACGCGGCACTCGTACAAATTTTCATTCATATTCATTCGGCATCTAAACAATATTCGACAAATACACCAAGTAAATTCAACAAGGAAAGTTATCGGATAAGTTCTGTGGATAAGCTACGTTGAGTATGGTTTACATTCAATGGTCTTCCTGATTTT
>NW_007444352.1:0-401 GCF_000475195.1 Diaphorina citri | reverse complement strand
ATCAGTTTGGTCAGACCTGATGGCACAGATGATACCTCTACCATAGCATATTGGTAAGACATTGGTACTCGTGGGAACTGAACTCAAGATTCAGCACTCCAGCGCTAAAACATGGCCCGTATCTGATCGAGTCTCAACCATATGGAAATTTATTTCTCTCTGAAAGGAGGGCGGGGTGGCGACTCCTACTTTGAGGCTTTCCATTGAACTCGGTGCGAACTTTGCTGATTACCTATAGAATGAAAGAATGATATTAGATGTATGTGGGTACTGTTATAAGACGAAAACACCTTTAACTTTTAACAGTCTAAAGGTGTGTCCATACATAGTCGACCGGACCAGCCGTCGATCGACGATGTGAATCTGTTGTCAAGGTAGTGTGGACGGTGTGCCGCTGGCTG
>NW_007444351.1:0-401 GCF_000475195.1 Diaphorina citri | reverse complement strand
ATTGTTTATTTATTTTTGTGAAACCGTGTGTGTTTGTGCCCTAGGATTATATTTTGGATTTTTCAAACTGGGATTTTGGATTTTGTCTCGTGCAGGAAAAGGTAAAAGGATAAATATTGCAAGCCCTTTCTGTTGCCAAAAATTCAGATTTTTAAAATCAAGAATTTCAAATCTTTTATAGATATCTTTCTTTTTCTCCAACAAATTTTACTTTCTATTACAATAAATAGATGTTTTCATTTCAAAATTCAATTCTTCATTTCAGGTGTCATTTGTTCCGTCATTAAACTTATTTACCTAATTTTTGGGAGTCAATATACTCATTATCAAAGCCTTTTAGAAAGTCATTGACCCCATCTTTTGCTGCAATTGATTAAAAACCACTTCATAAAAATCAAAAC
>NW_007444350.1:0-401 GCF_000475195.1 Diaphorina citri | reverse complement strand
TCTCCTGTTTGTTATAAACCGGAGCACCAAATTAGGACCATGAGACCCATCTTGTCAAATCTTCTAGAAAATGTGTTCCCGAATATTTTTGCGATAAATGTGGCAACGTGGTAAAATGGCGTGTGTGTACTACGTATGCACGTATGGTGGACCCTGTGGGCCCATTGTGAAGAGATGCAGGGTTGCCAAATGAAGGAACTTTTTTGGAATGAGGGGATCTTATAACGGATATTTCCACCCGTTTCTCGATTTTGAAAATTTGAACTGATTGCTCATTAGGTACCTTGTTAGTAAAGGTTCCCTAATTCCCTATACATATTGGCAATAGAAAGTAAAAATATCTGAAAATCTGGCAAAAGGGAATTGTAATTGTGAAATTATTGTCACAAATGTGTCGTTCC
>NW_007444349.1:0-401 GCF_000475195.1 Diaphorina citri | reverse complement strand
ATGACTTGACTTGGACTCGAACCACCAACCTCCAGATCCGAAGTCCACCGCGCTAACCACTACACCACTGAGATTGGTCTGCGGGAGTAACAGTACCAAACACAAGAACTTATCCCTTTTTCCTTAACCTGGAAACCACACCCAAGTAAGCGCAACTGTTCTATTAAGCAAGGACTTTTGTTGTAAACATTATGTACTGTGTTATTAAACTCATAAAATACATGAGACCTTGTTTAGACTGCGGGAGTAAAGGGACTTTTCAGTCTCATTCTGGCAGTATAAACAGGGTGTATTCTATTTTTCTTTTCGGAAACTGAAAGGATTTCCCCTCTTTAAGGTGGCTGATTCGCTGATTTCCAAAGGTTTAGTACAGACTCTACCACTTCTAAAGAGGACATTAC
>NW_007444348.1:0-401 GCF_000475195.1 Diaphorina citri | reverse complement strand
AAATTGCCCCGTAAAGCCATCAGGCTAGCATTTAATTGTTAATCGGTAGGTAGTTACTCTTTTATTAGTGAGTGAGTGAGTGAACGTTATGGGAATTAATTGAATGAATACAAAGTGTGCATGATGAAAATAGTACATATCAGGCATTAACCTCTTTGATCAATTTGTGTTTATTTACTTCTTGATATTTCATACCTACATGTCCTCACATGAATTACAAGAAGTAAAATACATATTTCCTGCAAAGAGGTATGAGGAACAGTACCAATAACGCAAGAAGCATTTGCACTACCTGGGAAATTCGCTGTGTCAGAAATATTACCCTCAACTCCGAATTGTTTTCTAACAAAATTCTACTACCTTGTAAAGTAGGTACCTACCTATAATTAAATGAGCCTACC
>NW_007444347.1:0-401 GCF_000475195.1 Diaphorina citri | reverse complement strand
GTGGTGGGTGTGTGATGGATGTGGTGTGTGTGTGGTGGGATGTGTGTGATGGGTGTGGTGTGTGTGTGGTGGGATGGGTGTGGTGTGTGTGTGGTGTGTGTGGTGGGATGTGTGTGTTTGGTGGGATGGGTGTGGTGTGTGTGGTGATTTGGTGTGTGGTGGATGTGGTGTGTGTGGTGCAAACCATCAAGCTGCATAAGACCAACATAGAGGAAAAGAAACAGAAACGAACAGCAAGACATGCAGAGGAAGAAAAGTTCGACTGGAATTGCCCACTATGCAACTTTACTAGAACAGGACGAACAGGCCGGCAGTATGTAGCATCCCATCTGTCCCAGAAACATCCTAGGGAAATGGAAGAATGCCGAAGAAACCGATCGCTGAAATGCACAATGTGTAAC
>NW_007444346.1:0-401 GCF_000475195.1 Diaphorina citri | reverse complement strand
ATGGAACATGATATACTGAAAGGTATGGCTCGACGTGAAGTAACTGTCGCTATTGGACTCGATATAGAAAAAGCCTTTGATTTAACCTGGCAGCATAAAGTTTTAACCAAGCTTAACAATTGGAACATCAAGGGCAGAATTTTTGCCTATTTAAAAGAATTCTTATGTGACAGGAAAATTCAAGTTAAAATCAAGAATTCTATTTCATCACCCCATAATCTAGAAAATGGTATCTTACAAGGCTCGTCTCTTAGCGCTACCCTATGGAACATTGTTATATCTGATGTGGTCAGTTGTTTTCCCCCTTCTGTCAAGTTCAGTATATATGTAGATGATATCATATTATACATGGCTCATTTTAACTTGGAATATGTTCAAGATGTTTTACAACAAGTATTAGA
>NW_007444345.1:0-401 GCF_000475195.1 Diaphorina citri | reverse complement strand
CTTCTTGTATAATTTTATAGCATTCTTTTTGATTCTCATGAATATAATACAATAACGTGTCATCTGCATATTGCAATACATTTGATTTCAAACCAATATTGTGTATATCATTAACATATATATTAAAAAAAACTGGTGATAATATAGACCCAGTTATTAAACCTTGATTAATTGTTAATTCATTACTTTTCGTTTTTCCAATTTTTATTCTTTGAAGTCTATCTTTGAAATAATTTTTAAATAATTCTTCTGTACTGTCTGTTATATTCATTTTCTTTAACATATCCATCATTTTATCATGATCTATGGTATCGTATGCTTTTTTTAGATCAATTCCCAGTATTAGACAATAGTTATTTCCATTTAATGTTCTATTGATATCTTCTGTAAAATGATATAAT
>NW_007444344.1:0-401 GCF_000475195.1 Diaphorina citri | reverse complement strand
CGTCAGAAAAACTATTCGTTTGAACGAGTTGAATGATTCACTACCCCCCTCTCCTCTCTTGCCTCTTACTAGATGATGCAAGAAAGAGAACTGAAGAGGGGGAGGGGTATAGTGGTATACCCGTATGCCGAGAGTTTCCGAACAAAAACCCGAATATCATCGACTCGCTCGCCTACTCGACTCTCGAGTGAGAAATCGGCGCGGTGTAATTTCCAGGAATAAATATTCAACTCGATTAATTTCCACTCGAGTTACAACTCGAGTTGGAAAATAATCGAGTAGAAAATAATCGAGTTGAAAAATCTCACTCGAGTCCCATCACTACATTAAAGGTACTGCCTTGTCAAATATGTGCATTACTCACATTCAATTTGATATGATAGATTTCCACCTTTAGTGTA
>NW_007444343.1:0-401 GCF_000475195.1 Diaphorina citri | reverse complement strand
AAAAAATGTTGGCAAATCTCAGGGGCGGAATTTCGGCTCTGAGGGCGCGAGATCTGTCCCTGATGAAAATCATATTTAATTTTTTCATTCAGCCTAGTTAGCTTGGAAGAAGGCGCGTCTACCTTGTCAGCGCTAGGTCGCGGGTTCGACGGGGCGGATATTTTTTTTTCCTGAACAAAATAAGGTTTGTTCTCGGAACGGCTGGCTTTCTCCTATCCTGTCTTCCTTTCGCTTTCGGGGCGATAAGGCGTTAGCAGTTACAGTTATTTAATGAGAAATGATATGGGACAGCCCCATTGAATTGACTTATTTTTCCTCAATACTTATGGCCAGCCTAGTTAGCTTAGTTGGTAGTGCGTCTGCCTTGTAAGCGCTAGGCCGCGGGTTCGATTCCCGCCCGG
>NW_007444342.1:0-401 GCF_000475195.1 Diaphorina citri | reverse complement strand
TAGGGATAGTTGTAAGTCGTAAAGACGCGACCTTAGACATCCGTAATTCCGTATAGTAATGGTTACTAAACTAAATACATAGTGATGGTTACAGAAGTAAATACATGGGAAAATAGTAACATATAAGTAAATAGTAATAGTCACAAAGACGTCGCGACCTAAATTATGGTTACTGTTTGTGCATCTGGTCCTTACTCACGGCCTAAATACACAGTAGGTTTGGCGTGAATTACTGAACGGCCAGCCTAGTTAGCTTGGAGGGCAGCATATCTACCTTGTAAGCGCTAGGCCGTGGATTTAATTCCCTCTCGGGGTGAACTTTGATCTAAACCAGGGGTTCTTAACCTTTTAGAATTGGCGGACCACTATTGATAAACCAAAAATCTCGCGGACCACTTGAG
>NW_007444341.1:0-401 GCF_000475195.1 Diaphorina citri | reverse complement strand
TAAATAATAAATTTAATCTAGACATTGTCTTATGAATTTTCCAAGAAAAATTGGCGCGCTCAAAAATTGGGGAAAAAATATGAAATGGGAGAAGAAGAAAAAGAAGGAGAAGAAGAAGAAAAAGAAGAAAAATAAGAAGAAGAAGGAGGAGAAGAAGAAGGAGAAGAAGAAGGAGAAGAAGAAGGAGAAGAAGAAGAAGCAGAGGAAGAAGAAGAAATGTGAGAGAGAGACAAAAGAATGGAAGTAACAAAGAGAAAATTAAAGAGAGGAAGAGAATCAAGGAGGAGAGAGAGGAGAAAGAGAAAGAGAGAGAGAGAGGGAAAAGAGAGAGAGATAATATATGAGTAGATTAATTAATTTAATTAATTATAATTATGTTTGTTGAAATAATATTATAAAAT
>NW_007444340.1:0-401 GCF_000475195.1 Diaphorina citri | reverse complement strand
AATCCTTTTTCATATAAAATCGTTCCTGATATAAATCTTGAAATGGCTTATCAGAGCACATGATTAATATCTTCCTGGATCCTTATGGAATGAAGGAGAGGGAAGAGGGAATAGGGAAAGAGGAGGGAAGGGATAGATGGGGGAATTTGTACACAAATCCATCATTAAGACAGATAAATCATATCTTCTATTTTACTTACTCCTTATATTTTCGTTATTTTATAAGCAATATTTTCATTATGATTTGTATTTCTTTCGTTTACTCTCTATTATTTTTCACACTGCCGCGCTTAAATTTGTCTTCAAATCTGTCCTTAATCTCTCACTCCCTGTTGTGTTCTCACCTATTTCCTTAGGAGAGGGATAAGTAAGGGAGAGAGGAAAAGAGAAGTGGTAAAGTA
>NW_007444339.1:0-401 GCF_000475195.1 Diaphorina citri | reverse complement strand
AAGGAAAAAAAATCGTATACACAATCATCTTACCTATACGGAAATTGAAACTACCTTTGGTATATGAATATGATCAGTGCCAAATGTGCAGTTTTATTATCACCTCAGGGCCCTTAGGCTTCATAAAACCCCGTGACACTGTACTCTCACGTAGGGTAAGTGTACCATTTATTCGCCCAGCTAAAAAACTTACCATTTATTGGCCCACCTGTACCATACGCCACATAAGTCTGAACTGGACGAACTTTTCCAAGATCCAATTTCATCAAAAGAAAGGGCTTAAAAACTGCTAGCGAACCAGTGCTATTCAAAAATTGTAGTCGTAAAAACAAAAATTAGAAAAATAAATGTTGGCAGGTGGGCCAATAAATGGTACGTTTTTTAGGTGGGCGAATAAATGG
>NW_007444338.1:0-401 GCF_000475195.1 Diaphorina citri | reverse complement strand
AGAAAAAAGAAAAGGAGTGGGGGTACTGTGGCGGAGTTAACCGATTCAAATTCTTCTCGGCTCATGTCGGCTCTCTTCAAATCTTCAATCTATTTCCTCTTCCTAATACTATCGTTCGTATACGTTCTTTTACCATCTTTTGATCCTATAGTATTCATTATTCTTATTCGTATCAGTTCCGTTCCGTTCAGTTCAGGACTTCAGGTCACAGAGGACTCACAGGTCGGGAACGAACTTTTTCAAAGATCAAGTCCCTACATTTCGTGAAATGAGGTTCAACGAAAATTGAATTTTATTGCTAGTTTTAAAAAATATTGTTCAGTTAGGTATTATAGGTAATTAAAATCCATCAAAATAATAATGTTTTAATTAATTAATTAATTTAATTTTAATTAATTCAA
>NW_007444337.1:0-401 GCF_000475195.1 Diaphorina citri | reverse complement strand
TACTATCCTAGGGGCAAAAAAAATGTTTTTTTTTTCTTTTTTTTGCTGACATTTTTCATTTTAATTGCCGACTTAAATCGTCTCATATGGCACTCATGAAGCTAACTGGCTCTTAGACAACAATGGACTACAAAAAACAACAACAAGGATAACAACAAACTGAAACAAAATAATGTCTATTCCCAGAAGCATCTTTGGACAGAAAAAGAGCGAAAGATACAAAGAGGGAGAGAGAGAGATAGGGGAAAAGAGAGAGAAAGGGATAGGGGGAGAGTTAGATGAATAGGGAGAGGGAGAGAGCCCAAAGATAACATTCTATTCATAAAACATAATTATTACTGTAAAAAAGGACAGAGAGGGGGGGGGGAAAGGCTAGAGGGAAAACTAGTGTTTGTGTTTTT
>NW_007444336.1:0-401 GCF_000475195.1 Diaphorina citri | reverse complement strand
GAGAGAGAGAGAGAGAGAGAGAGGAAGGAAGGGAGAGAGATCGTAAGAGAAAAGCTTATTGGAGCCTTTATATTTTTAAACCCATACTCAGGTATAGGTTTAATGTAAAACAGTCGGTTGTCTTCCCTTGGTAGTTTGGTAGTTTCTCTGAGAATCTCTCTCAACACCTATAACTTATCAGCTTATCACTCACTGAAATGTTTTTATTTGATGAAATTTAACGAAGCTATATTTTTTACTCTACTTTTAGGTAGGTACTGATTTTTTCCTTCAAATTATTATTCCTTTATTTTTATTCCTCACATGTAGCCAGGCTTTTGGACGACACTGGACATCCTCCTAATGTTAGCTACTGCCTATCTCCCTACTACAGTACTACATACATACCTATGTATAGTGAA
>NW_007444335.1:0-401 GCF_000475195.1 Diaphorina citri | reverse complement strand
CAAGTAGTACTGCAGTACGCAAGTAGTAAACACCTATTACGAACCGATATCTAAAATATTAGCAAGGGTGGGATGAAATTCAACAGCAATGTTAAGATACAATGTCTGAAAAATATATAAACAGAATATTAAAGGATTTAGTACGTCAAAGGAAGACATAAGTAAATTTTACGTATGACATAGTAAACATAGTTGCTTAAAGGTAGACATGAATAAATTTTACTCACTAGGTTTCGGAAAAAACGCGAATAAATTAAAAAGACTCACCTGTAGAGGGTTGCTTACTTAAAGTACACGTGACAAACTAATCCGTCCAAGCATATCTCGAGGGTCGACCCTTTCATTTCAGCCGATTCCGAATTATCACGAAAATAAACGAGGTGTGAGTAAAATTTACTCAC
>NW_007444334.1:0-401 GCF_000475195.1 Diaphorina citri | reverse complement strand
TCTACATTATATGGAACATGGACTACATGGACGAGTACCATTATTAGATAAGTACGTGTAGGTAATTATACATATTAGGTGGAATTGCATGTTGGGATACACGCTCGGTAACACCAGATTATAGTGGGTGTTTTGTGCAATTCAAGTTGCTTTAGATCCGGCTAAACTTTATTTCTGATTAACTTGGCCTACGAAGTTTAGAATTAAATATGATTCCCCAAAATCAGTATTATGTTAATGAATACACAATACTTATAATGAAATTTAAATTTCGAGCTTTTAAATAATCATAAAAAAAGCTAACAACACAGAAAGAAAACACTTAAAAGTAAAAGTACAAAGTGATTAGCACCCTCAGCATAACAGTACCACAACCCGTGCTTACAAACCCAAGGTACCCT
>NW_007444333.1:0-401 GCF_000475195.1 Diaphorina citri | reverse complement strand
GGAACTTGCAAAGTGGGACTTTGCATGCAGAATGGAAGAACATGTTTCTACGATTACCATCAAAAATAGGATGTGGAACTTGTGGAAGACACCTATTTGTCAAATTTAGACTGCCCTACATACATTTTACCTTTTATTTTATTTTAGTTACCTATTTTTATTGTTTTTACCAAAGAAATGTTTGTTTTATTTACTTTTTTTATCATACTGTACCTACCAAAAGTTGAGAATAAACGACTGATTTTTAATTTTCAATGAGAAAATCTTGTTGTAAATTGTAGGTATTGTTCATTATTCCTCACAAAATTTTCAGGCTAACCATAATATTTTAATAATATACCCTTCATTTGGAATGTTATCCACTGCTGAAGTTATTGCCTTCGTTGATTTCTGCCACCCAA
>NW_007444332.1:0-401 GCF_000475195.1 Diaphorina citri | reverse complement strand
TGTAGCCTAGTATTATCGCCTCTGTTTTTTTCTCATTTAGGTATATATGATTATTATATAGGTACTTTTGAAGGTTTACTTTTGAAGGTTCCTCAAAAAAGAGAAAGAGATTTATTCAAATAAATCGGTTGGAAATTCTTGGTGTGTTTAAACATAGTCGACCTGCCGTCGATTCACATTGATCGACGCGACAGGACATCGATAGACGGCCGGTGACTATATAGTGTGGACACACCTTGAAAATTCAGAATCTACAGACGGCTATACTCTTCTTTTTTGTACACCCTGTATATTCAATTTTCAAGCATCGTACCATTTCCGTCCGGGGGTGGTAATGGTAACTGTGTGTGCGGAATTAAATTTTGCTAATGTGCAATTAATTACGATACGATAGACGATAC
>NW_007444331.1:0-401 GCF_000475195.1 Diaphorina citri | reverse complement strand
TATGCACTCAACTTGTTTTAGTTCAACAAACTTTATACAATCTTCTTATATTATACGCACAATATTTGTAGGTAAAATCTTCATATTAATTTTGACAAGGTTAATATCAGTGTTGTACCTATCAAATGCTGAACATTTTTTTTTTACTTTCTATTACTACAGTATAGCGTATAGCGAGCTATACGTGTAATGAAAGTATTGCAATCGGTCCAAATTTTCAAAATCGGGAAATGGTTGAAAATATCCGTTTTGGGATCCCCTGATGTCAAAAAAGTGGTTTTTAGCCCATGGTCTGTACGTACGTTAGTACGTACGTACGTACCACAGGTTTAAATGGGAAAAAGTGAAAAGTTGTGAACAAAATATCTCAAGAACGGTTTGTCGTAAAGCGATGAAATTTG
>NW_007444330.1:0-401 GCF_000475195.1 Diaphorina citri | reverse complement strand
AAACAACACGTTTTTTTTCGTGTCCAAAAGATTAATTTTATGTGTCGAAGTAGAATGTTGTACCTACTATTACATAAGCCAAGTGCTCATGTAAGTGTCCTAACCAGGTTGAATGAAGACGGCAATGTTTTTACAGTAGGTAATGTCTTAATTTATTCAAATATGTATAACGTTGTAAAACTATGTTATACTTTCAGGAAGGATGATCCCTGGGAACATTTTGCCCCATGAATCCAAGGCTCAGAAGACAAGGGGATGTGTCTCGGGATAGATTTACAAGACAGATTGAGACGCCCAATAATACCGCCGCCACCAAGGAAGTAAACAAGGTGACGACACGTAAAATTAACAACACACTTTCTTCATGTGAAGTCTATGGTGTGAACATGTTTAGTGCATTT
>NW_007444329.1:0-401 GCF_000475195.1 Diaphorina citri | reverse complement strand
GGAAAACATGCTGGAGGAGTTATAATATCTAAAAATACTTTGTATAATATAACACCAATTTTATTTGATGAAGATGATTGTTTAACACAATATGAAAAAAATATTTTACAAGAAATAGGTTTATTAAAATTTGATTTTTTAGGCTTAAAAACTTTATCAATTATTAATTTATCATTGTCAATGATTCCCGAAAAAAGTACAGGAGAATTTAATACAGATGATTTTCATACTTATCAAATGTTAAATAACTTAGAAACTGATTTAGTTTTTCAATTAGAATCACATGGTATGAAAAAAATGATTAAAAGATCTTCTATTGAAAACATATATGATATAATTATGTATTTATCTTTATTTAGACCAGGTCCTATACAATCAGGATGCGTTAATATTTTTTTAAA
>NW_007444328.1:0-401 GCF_000475195.1 Diaphorina citri | reverse complement strand
CTAGCTGCGAAAATAAAAGCACCTATCGAAATGCTATAAGTTACAAATCCTAGCTGCGAAAATAAAAGCACCTATCGACTTTCATTTCATTTCATTTCGAAAATGCACTGTTTGCAAGTGCATTTTTCGAATCTTTCCGCAATGCTTTGCAGAATTTAGACTACCTCTTCCTACAGTCTACTAAAAAACACTAAAAACAGATGTATATATGTACCTAAGCAGGTATGCAATGTAGAATCTTACAATTTACCCCTAACCTACGTCCCCTACAATAATTAGCGGTACCTACCCTAAAAAAAAATAATAAAAATAAGGGTAATAGAAAGTAAAAAATGTATTATACATATTTCTGGACGTGGTCTTCACCTGACTGGAGTGGATTATGGACTGTCCCCTATCTA
>NW_007444327.1:0-401 GCF_000475195.1 Diaphorina citri | reverse complement strand
TTATCGTCCCGAAATCGAAGAGAGAAGGAAAACAGGAAAGCCAGCACTTCCGAGGACGAAACTTATCCGTTCAGGATAGAATCCGCCCTGGGCGGGAATCCAACCCGCGCCCTTGTGCCTAGCGCAGATGCGCTATCAACCAAACTAATTAGGCTGGTTGTAAAAAAAAGTTTGATTGAACTGTTCAAAATAATGCTAATAAATCTCATACGAGTAGTATTATTATTTATCTTTCTTATATTATAAAATCAAGATCCATTCACTCATTCACATTTCATATTCACACACTGATCGCTCTATCTCCTGAACCACAACACCTAGAGAGCTGAAATTTGGTAGAATATTCCTTTTATGGTCTAGGTGTGCAATAAGAAAGGATTTTGCGAAAATCTAAACCGATC
>NW_007444326.1:0-401 GCF_000475195.1 Diaphorina citri | reverse complement strand
CGACTATGTGTGGAATCTATCTGCTTGGAATCAAATAAAAATATTCAAACTAAGGGAAAATAATACAAGTATATTTCTCTTCAAAATTACAAATTCCATGTTTACAAAATCTTTCTGAAACTTTTCCGCAATTAAGATTAATTGAGGAAAATTGTGTGAAAAATGTACATTAGGTACTTGGTACCGAATAATAAATGTGATGTGATTTACCAATGAAGATACGGCAGGTATCTTTTTGCACGATACATAGGTAGTTTGGATTTCAAACTTTATCTTTATAAGGGTCTACTATTCCAACTTACCCTTGTGAGACAGAATAAAATATCTAATTTAACCCATTAGCGCTTAGCGTTGCCATGTGGCAACACTCGTACTTGTCTCGGTTTTTGCTGATCCTAGAT
>NW_007444325.1:0-401 GCF_000475195.1 Diaphorina citri | reverse complement strand
TACTATTGCGAATCTGCTTTGAGCATAGAATGAATGCTTGTCTAAGCCAGTTAGATGGGCTATAGTGACAATAGTTTTGTTTTTTTCAAGATAACTTCAATTCTTAGCTAATGCACTCATCACAATACATGGTCTTCATCTTCGCACGAAGTTACACTACACGACATTGACTAAATCATGAAGCAAAATGTTCAAATTTAAAATGTTGGCGCGAAAAACAAGAAGAAAATAATGACAGAAAAGACAAAAAGTTATTTTTATCTTTTTCAAAGCCCGCGGGGCTCGAGTGAAGAGACTTTCTTTAACTTTTGTCTCTTCTAAACGAAAACTTTAATTGAAATGTGACAGGAGGATTTCTTCACCAGAATCATTCATTGACATTGTCACACGTCGAAAGAGAA
>NW_007444324.1:0-401 GCF_000475195.1 Diaphorina citri | reverse complement strand
CAGTCTATCAGCCCGCGCTCCCCTAGAAATGCAGCCTGGAGAGGAGATGGAAGAGGATATTTGATGATTATCTTCTTTATGAACGAACAATGTGAATTCTACTATTAAACTTGAGTTTTAGGAACTTTTTCCAGTTTAAGATAATAATAAGAATAATGATTACCCTCACAGATAATTGTCGGTACATACACCTTTCCTGGGATAAATTATTTGGGTCCTAAGGTACTTACTATTAAACTTGACGATTTTCATTGACTTCATTTAGGTGTTTGGTTCGTGCTTCAAACCATACACAAAAAGCCCACACTGAGGCTTTGGTATAGGGACAAACAGCCCCAAGAGATGGGTTAAGCTTATACGAATCTACTCCATTCTTCGATACAAAGAAAATATATTTTTTT
>NW_007444323.1:0-401 GCF_000475195.1 Diaphorina citri | reverse complement strand
TCCAACACACAACGAACATTTCCTCGTTGACTTTTGGTCCCCATGGGATCTTCGGGGGTTCCACGCAGGCCGTTGTTCCACCTGAACCACTAGTCCTATTTCATGCCAATTTCTTCAATTCTCTATAATCACGGGATGACAAATCTTCAGTCATATTTCATGCCAATCTTCTAATGACGGAATTTAACTTACTCTGAGGCTGCTGTAGAGGATCCAAATCAAATTGTCCTCCCAGATTTGAAGGTGACACCAGTCCTGCTTGTAGGTAAGGATTCTGGGCATACTCCTGCTGGCCAGAACCTGAAACCAATTGTACAACGGGTTAAAACTTAATGGTGGGTCCAGACTTGTGCAATGCAACGTGCAATGCAAAGAAATGCTTTGCACGTTGCATTGCACAA
>NW_007444322.1:0-401 GCF_000475195.1 Diaphorina citri | reverse complement strand
AAGAAGAAGAAGAAGAAGAAGAAGAAGAAGAAGAAGAAGAAGAAGAAGAAGAAGAAGAAGAAGAAGAAGAAGAAACTATAAGAAAAAAGAACAAAGAAGAAAAATAATCACCAAAGAGAAAGAAAAGAACAAAGAGGTCTCGGGATAAGGAAAACAATATCGGCCAAACAGAAGGACAAAGAGAATGTCTTGGGAATAGAACAAAAGAAATTATATAGGAGGGGGAGGAGCAGGAGGAGGAGGAGAAGAAAAAGGAAGAAGAGTGTTAAGAAAAGGAGGAGGAGAAGGAAGAAGAAAAAAAAAAGAAGAAGAACAAGCTGGGCCCGTCCCTCCGGGAATTTTTCAGCCCGTAGTTTATTCGATCGTGGTTAAAGAATACCTATGTACCTACCTAATTTGTT
>NW_007444321.1:0-401 GCF_000475195.1 Diaphorina citri | reverse complement strand
TATTTGGATTTTTCACAACTTTTTACGTAGGAATCGACCTTTTATTAATAATATTTTTCCAATTGCAACTCCTCCATTAGACTGGGAGCTGTGCAGTGTGAACTTACTTTTGGTAGATATGCTGCCAATGTTTGCACCTTTGTTTGAGAAATATTTCAAAACAGTCTAGTGCGCTGATGTACTCTGATTCATCTAGGATTTGATTGATTCTAGTTTCCAACCTTCTCTCCAGTTCAGTCTGAAAAATGGAGAGAGAACAGTAAAGTTTTCATTAATAATAAAAATCCTTAGAATAGATAGGAGCATAGATAGATAAGCAAAAAAATAAGCATAGATAGGAGAATGGATAAAATGTATATTGTAAATTTAAAAAATAAATAAAGTCATATATTCAAATCAAA
>NW_007444320.1:0-401 GCF_000475195.1 Diaphorina citri | reverse complement strand
AATCTTTTCCATAGCAGGGATTTTTTTTCGGGCTTAAAAGGAATTTTCATCGTGCAAATTCTAATGCAAAGTCGACCCAAAGAGGAATTTTAATCGCGGCCTATAGCGCTTACATGGCTGGCAAAAAAGCATTCTTAAATGCATAATGCTTGCCACGAAAGTTCCCCAGTTAACACATCTAGATAAGTTTTATGACTAACTTGAACTTGACTTATATTCAAACCTCCAGATCCGAAGTCCAAAGCATTAACTACACCCGACACCACAAATTTCTATCTTTTGAATAGTTTTGAAGGTTCGACTCATAGACCTAACAGGTAAGCATGAATAACCTGACAGACGCACCTGATATGGCATCAATAATAAGTCTCTCAGGCGACCTGAAAGTGGCCTGATGATAA
>NW_007444319.1:0-401 GCF_000475195.1 Diaphorina citri | reverse complement strand
ATTTATCTCACCGCCAGAGACAAGAAGAAAGGAGCGGAGGCTGTTCAGGTGTTGAAAGACGTAAGTACCCTAAATTAGACACTAGGCACACTATTAGGCTGACGTAAGTGACGTAGTGTCCTTTTGACAATTAAACGAAACTTCAGTGAATTCTAACTCACAAGAGACCAATTCCTAGGTAGGTATACGGTTTCATGTCTTTATTCTGGTCCATTTATGGACCAACAATTTTCCAAAAAAGTAGGTTAAGATTTAGATAAAAACATCAAAGGCTTTCCCTTAGTCTGGAACAGTCAGGTCCGAAGTTAATTTAAAAGCAACGTTAGCCAGCCTAGTTAGCTTAGTTGGTAGTGCGTCTGCCTTTTAAGCGCTAGGCCGCGGGTTCGATTCCCGCCCGGGGC
>NW_007444318.1:0-401 GCF_000475195.1 Diaphorina citri | reverse complement strand
TTAATGTTAGGTACATAATTATATGGCATAGTTTACCTCTCACTTGGTCCACAATCTGCAGCAGATCCTGTTCCTGAATACTTCCCTCTGTACTATACGCCACCAATACATAGGCTACCACACATGTTGCTGATACAGGCACATTCAGTGCACAATCAGTACGGATATGATTGTCTATGTCGCGTACATCATCAATATCAGTCTCGTCTGGCAACGGGGCAGTGCTGTATTTGATTTCCAGTTCACTCAGAGCGTACGGTGTGGAGAAGTTAATGTGGATGAACCTATCCCAGCTTAACGATACTGGTACGATGTAGATGTCGTCTATTGTATAGTTCACATAGTCTGTGTAGAATGGATCAATGGTGGACGAGATGATTGAGTAAACACCTCTGTCCGCC
>NW_007444317.1:0-401 GCF_000475195.1 Diaphorina citri | reverse complement strand
GCAAGGGTATTCTTCGAGCCGTCAATATGTTTTGAACCTTCACATAAGCTGTTTTTCCCATGGATATTCTGCCTCTAACTCTAATCTCTTCTGTACAACTTCCACTGGAGTAAATCATTCCTCCTAAATATTTAAATTTGTTTACTAGTTCCAGTTTTTCTCCTTCTAGTGTTATATTCAAGCTTTCTTCTATATTTCCCATCATCATTACTTTTGTCTTTCCAACGTTGATCTTCATCCCATACCTTTTCCCTGCTTCACATATACTTTCAACCATTGTTTTGAGTTCTATTTCAGATTCTGCGAGGACTGCCTGATCGTCGGCGTATTTAATATTTTTGATTCTGTCATTCCCAATGTTTACTCCTGGGGTGTTGTTAAGAGCTTCTTCTAGTAATCTC
>NW_007444316.1:0-401 GCF_000475195.1 Diaphorina citri | reverse complement strand
TATTCAAGGCTGCGTTGCTTATATTACTGAGTCAGTTATCAGTGATCATAAACCCGTCTGGTTCGTTATTGGTTGATGCAGATCTATGTTCTTGTTTCCTTTTCCTTTTCAGGTTAATGTCACCTTGTAAATAGTCTTGGATCCTTTTCTTTTTCAGATTAATATCACGTCTTGTAAATGGTCTTCGTTCTTTTCTTTTTCAGGTTAATATCACCCCTTGTAAATTGTCTTGGAATCTTGTCTCTTTCAGGTTAATAGCTATCACCCCTTGTAAATGGTCTTGGTTCATTTCTTTTTTTCAAAATATGTATAATTACTTAAAGGGTTTATAGATTATACAGATATTCATAATTAAAGGAATTGTGGTTTTATCAGGGTGATAATCAAATAAGTCTAGCTTG
>NW_007444315.1:0-401 GCF_000475195.1 Diaphorina citri | reverse complement strand
AGCTTAAGAGAGAATTTTGCTGAAATCAAAGTCGATCTCGAGTTATACTTAACTTTCTGTGGCGAAGCTCGGGCAACCTCTAGTTTATTTCCAAGTCGAACCTGTCTAATTTGGAATCCAAGGGAGTGGCAATTTTTTCCCGCTTATCCAGGTTTTTCAACCACAAAAGTGTTTCCATTCCAAAATGAAGGGGCCACGATTTTCCCCATTTATCCAGGTTTCCCAATCACAAAAGTGTCCCAGTTATATTACAAACAAAAGAGCCGGAAGCGCGCAGCTCGATCGTATACAAGGGAGCGCGAAGCGCGACCGCATGCATCAGAAAAAAGGAGTGAGATCCCCCACAAAATTAATCGTGAGCCACGATTTTTCGTGACTCTTTTGTTTATAACAGATAACAC
>NW_007444314.1:0-401 GCF_000475195.1 Diaphorina citri | reverse complement strand
CAATTTATGTAATTTACAAGAGTCCCAATCCAACGAAAGTTTTGTTAAGGAAATACTTCTTTTATTACATATTTCATTATTCTGCATTCGTTTAGTTAATTATAAACTTTAGCCCAATTTCCTCCTCCAGCTCATTACATCACCACCCAGCCACCCACTCTTGAATATACTGAGACACCCAGTATCCCAGTGCTTCGGAAGTGCTGTTCCACGTGTACTTTGTGGAGATGAGATGACCTAGATTTATGCAGAGTGTTGCAAGTTGCAAAGCCCTGGCTTTAGTTGGAACTATGGGGAACATTTCATGGGTGACGAAATTTCAGTTGAAGTTATTTTCTGTCATTCCTCGATGTTTTTATAATCGCTAAATTCGAATTTTGTAGGATAAAATTATGATTGAT
>NW_007444313.1:0-401 GCF_000475195.1 Diaphorina citri | reverse complement strand
GAGGCTAGCATGAATTGATGAAGGAACAGGTTCGGATAATGTTATGCTAAAACGGATGAAGTACTTGATTATACTCTTGAGTATTTGATTAGTCTTGATCATGAACTTGTCATGATACACAGGGTTAAGGTGGCTACACAATAGTCTATGAAATTTCAATATCCATGAGTTCATCAGATAAGTTGAACTTATCTGATAGAAAACACCCACAAACGATAAGTTTTAACTCATGAGTTCAACTCAGAAGTTAAACTCATCGTGTATGGCCGGCTCTAAAGTCCAAATGGACTGAATCCAAAACTCATTGCAATTAGCGAAAAAGTGAAAGCGAAAAGCGTTTAGCGAAATCTGTAGTGGACACAGTCTATTCTGTGTCTTTACTAGATTTGTGGCACGTCCGA
>NW_007444312.1:0-401 GCF_000475195.1 Diaphorina citri | reverse complement strand
AGGTTGGACATAGGTACATATTTCAGTCTTTCTGCAGAGCAAGTGTAGATGATATTAATATTTCATCATAAGATTGTAGAAAATTCAGAATGTATGTAGCAAAATAGGTGAACATACAAGTGTTAGAGATAATATTATGTAGTTATGTACGTATAGGTGTCAGATGATAGTCATTTCAGTGTCCTTATAAGTGTTTAACTTCTAAGAGTGTTAGAAGTAGGAACTTTTAATCTTGAAGGAGAAGAAACATAAATTTTTTGTAAAATACCTAACTTTTCCCACAATTTACAGTGTCAGTTTTGGGAAGACACTGTCGAAGTGTGGTAGTCAAAGGGCCAATTTTATTTTAATTTTAAAAAATAACAATAACAACACAAGAACTAAAGTTCATTTTTAAAAAA
>NW_007444311.1:0-401 GCF_000475195.1 Diaphorina citri | reverse complement strand
TAATAGCTAAAAGTTGTTCCAAAAGCTGGGAGTTGACAGCTGCGAGAGGGCTAAGTTTGGTTCTACTTAGGCACCTATTTATAAATCTATGGTTTCACTTTAACTTGTACCTACACTTTAGGCTATGGTTACATTTGATCGAATTTCTTCTGGCACTCAAATTTCTAGTCTTGTACTACGCGCGACTTCCATTTTTGATGATAATTTTCTTGATCAAAATGACTATTAGCTACCAATTACCCTCTAAGCCTCTTTATGTAAGAACAGGGACAGGACTGTCCTTTTACAAACGCAATTACGCAAAGAAGAAGAAGGAGGAGGGAAAAAGAGAAGAAACAAAAATGGTAAAAAAATAAACACATTGCAAAGTTTCTCGATGAAATACTTAGAAAAAAGTGTGA
>NW_007444310.1:0-401 GCF_000475195.1 Diaphorina citri | reverse complement strand
CTCAACTATCGATAGCGTTCGATAGTCAAAACTATCGATAGTTATCGATAGTGCTATCGATAGTTCTCCTCCTCTACACCAGAGCTATATCCTATCCGTTTGTTCTTGAATCAATGGGGTGCAATGATCCTAAAATTTCGCGAGGAAAATTTATAATAATTTTAATATAATGTCATAATGATTTTTTTTTATTTATATCTTTCTGTCTCGTGTTCTTGAATCAATGGGGTGCAATGATCCTAAAATTTCGCGAGGAAAATTTATAATAATTTTAATATAATGTCATAATGATTTTTTTTTTATTTATATCTTTCTGTCTCGTATTTTCAGAGGAAGGAGGCAGAGAGGCATATCATGAGGGATGATCACATACTCATGCAGCAATGGCATGGACCACGCGC
>NW_007444309.1:0-401 GCF_000475195.1 Diaphorina citri | reverse complement strand
AGGGAGAGGATAGGGGGGATATATGGGCGAAAGAGAGACAGATGGAGGGAAGAGTGGGACATGTGTCAATCAAATAGTCCCCCTTTGTTTTTATTTCTGCCTCTTCAAATCCAACGTGTCCAACGCTAATGAGAGAGAGAGAGAAAAGAGAAAGAGAGGGAGAGAGGGGGAGGGAGAGAAAGAGAGGGGGCAAAAAAGAGAGAAAGAGGGAAGGAGAGAGAGGAAGAAGGAAGGGTGAGAGAGAGAAAGAGGGAGGGAGAAAGCAATTTGGAACCAAAGCAGCGTTGTTTTGACTCCTAAAAGGATGATTCTATCGAATATTAACGCTGGCGATGGCTGGTCTCTCCCATTTCATGAAAGTTCTCCGTTTGATCCCTACTGGAATTCCTGGAAATACTGGG
>NW_007444308.1:0-401 GCF_000475195.1 Diaphorina citri | reverse complement strand
AGAGCAAAAATGAGAATGAGAGAGAGTTAAAAAAAATAATAGCAAAAGAGAGAGAGAAAGAGGAAGAGATAGTGAGGGGGAGGAGAGAGAGAGGAAAAAGGAGGAGAGAGAGAAAGGAAGAGAGAGAGAGATTAACTAATATATTCTTTGTTTATGGAAATATTACACCAACATTTTTAAAACTTTCTCTTCTTATTATTTATTTGGTAGGGTTCCCCAACCTTTAGCACACTCAGCTAGGTGTAGTACAGTTTAGCGTTTCCTTGCAATTTCTTGATTAAAAAAGCAAAAAAAATGATAAAAGATAAAACCTATTTGATTATTATTATTTGAAGAGGTTTGAGAGAGGGAACTGCAATCACCAAGGTCTTATCATCCCAAAATGGAAAAGAGAAGGAAGT
>NW_007444307.1:0-401 GCF_000475195.1 Diaphorina citri | reverse complement strand
AATAAGGCAAAACCAAAGGGAAATGTAACACCCCCGCTAAAGTTTTCCGCTGACTAGGCAATCGACTGATTGTAATTATGATGGAAGGAAGCGAATTCAAACAAAATGTAAAGCAGAAGAAAAAAAGTGTTCATTTTCCCCGACCAAATATGAATAAGAGAAGGGGAGTATGAATCAATCAACCAAAAAATGAAGAAAGACGGAGCAGAAGAAAAAGAAGAAGAAGAAGAAGAAGAAGAAGAAGAAGAAACTTGTTCTCAGAAAGTGAGGAAAAAGAAGAAAACAAAGAAAAAAACGCGGCACGAAAGAGAGGAAAAAAGATTGAGGAGGAGGCGGAAAAGAGGTAGAATTAAAAGGATTATAGGTATACCCAATAAAAAATAATTAATTAGTTATGTATT
>NW_007444306.1:0-401 GCF_000475195.1 Diaphorina citri | reverse complement strand
AAAAAAAAAAAAAAAAAGCTTTATTCCACCTCAACTTTTCTTCAACCAGTCAGTCCCTTTACCCCAGCAGTAGACTAAAATGGACAGAACTCAATATCTCGGCTGGGATTAAACCCACGCCCTCCTGTTTAACAGGTCATCTTGCTACTGCGGTACGTGTTACATATGTAGGGGATCCCTTCCCCTGCAAAGTTTGAAGTTTTTGAGATGCAATCCCTGAAATGTAAGGTATTATAAATGGAATGCCACCTACCTTATACACAGTACCGAACGCTCCATAGCCCAAGACGCCTCCCTTCCTCATCTCCGCCTCCTTCACAATTTTCAGCTTCTCCATGTTGGGTTTCACCGTGCTGGGTTGCAGGGGTTCGTTGTCGTCCAATCCGGTGAGTACCATGGTC
>NW_007444305.1:0-401 GCF_000475195.1 Diaphorina citri | reverse complement strand
ATGTATGATTTCAACAAACATTGTAGGTAGGTTTGTATATTTAAATTTATGCTAAGTTAGGAAGTGAGTATGTACTTGTAAATCTACATAGTTAGTAATGAGCCCTTTCGTAGGAATAAATAAATAAGTGACAGGCATGCGCCACATGCATAGCATAAGGAATCCCAGTATTTTAGAAGAAAATGAAATCTACTTGAGGCTCGATGATCTATTAGGGTCTTAACCCAACTTTTAGGGCTGTTTGCCCTTACACCTAAGCCTCAGAGTGGCCACTGTGGTCTTATAATATCAGTAATATTATTGCGATTAAGGGAAATATAAATTTGTCATTTCCTTTCTGTTTCCAGTGCTATCCTCCCACTCATTCATTGGCTACCGACATGCAACAATATCTGGTGGCC
>NW_007444304.1:0-401 GCF_000475195.1 Diaphorina citri | reverse complement strand
ACAAATTTGCACCTACCACAATCTAATTTCGCGCAAAATGTTGGCAAGGAGATAACAAATTTGCACCTACCACAATCTAATTTCGCGCAAAATGTTGGCAAGGAGATAACAAATATGCACCTACCACAATCTGATTTTGCGCAAGATATTGGCAAGGTCCCCGGCGGCAGTAGGTACATACCTCATAGTCCTCATACTCCTCATATCTTGGCAGACCGAAGCACCACCCTTGCTTTTCCGATGTACACGTATTGTTTTTGAAAGATTTTTTTTTTCCACAAAAGCTCAAAGCTCGTGGAGTTTTGACCTTGACTCAATTTCCAGCACGCTATCCTCCAGCTAGTAGTAAGTTTCCAAGATATTCCACCGTGATAAATTGTGAGCAGAAAGTTGTGGAAAAA
>NW_007444303.1:0-401 GCF_000475195.1 Diaphorina citri | reverse complement strand
TTTTGTTAAACATGGACCTCTGTAGCGGATGTAGCGAAGATCTCCCTGTCGAAGGAAACTTTGTCTCATGTGGAAAATGTGAGAACAAATATCACCACAACTGTTCCTCCGTCACCGAGGCATCCTGGCGAACCATGACTATCGCCAAGAAGAAAGCATGGAGGTGCGCTGAGTGTAGAATGAAGAACAAAACGGTCCTAACGAGATCAGGATCAAACTCCTCACTGGCATCACTCGCGGACAATCAGTCGGATAGTGGAAGTAAAACAGAGGAAGCGATACCCTTCGCCATGTATAAGAAACTCCTGGACAGTAAATTTCGAGACTTTGGTGAGACTATTAACAAGAAGATGGATGATAAGTTCAACGAGTTCCAAAAAAGTCTTGAATTTATGGGAGAT
>NW_007444302.1:0-401 GCF_000475195.1 Diaphorina citri | reverse complement strand
TATCAAGACCATTTCCATCTCAGATGTCCGTATCCAGTTCGTGTCCTCACACAAATGGGTATGCTAAAATTAATACAATCCATTAAAGTGTAAAAAAAAACAACAGGGTGTACCAGGGAAAAATGAACACTTAAATTATGTACCTACATATGTGCGTCAACTGCGTTCAGATTCATAATACATGATCCTATCCAAGTATTTCAACATTTTCAACCATGACGAAATTTCAGTATTGTCAACTGTTTTCTCCGTAATATTTTGCTTTTAGGCGGAAACTTGACAACTATGAGGAATTTTATTACGAGCTAAAGCTAAACCTGTGGGAAGAATCTTCCAATAAATCTCTTATCTCTAGGTATATGAATAGGTTAAGGTATAGGTATTTAGGATTACCTCCTATG
>NW_007444301.1:0-401 GCF_000475195.1 Diaphorina citri | reverse complement strand
CAGAAAGTACAAAATAAATAAAGTATTCTTTACACAGCTGGCTTTCTCCTATCCTGTCTGAACCATCCACACTGCCTCGACAACAAAGTTTCACCTCATGAATCAACAGCCAGATTATATTATGTTTGGACACACATTAAGACAGAAATAAGCTAAAAGGCCTCTTAGTCACATTTAATAATTTCACTTCTCCAAGTGTGACTTATTGAAGAAGAAATTTATTTATTTATAAAATCTGTGCTGTCTAGCTGGCTGAGGGACTATAAACAGAGAGTAGATCAGCATCTAGCTAGGGGACTATAAACAGGGAGAAGACTAGTCCAAATTTCTTCATGCTATATCAATAGCAAAGGTTGAGTGCAAAGGGCATCCCACTCGGAAAATTTTGTTTAGCCAAAACC
>NW_007444300.1:0-401 GCF_000475195.1 Diaphorina citri | reverse complement strand
GAACTGACAAAGAAAACACATTCTAAAGAAAGATGAAAGAACGGCAATTTTTTCTATCGCTCTCTCAAGGTCAAGAACGCGGAGTTGTACAATGTTGTGTAAAAGTGAAGTTTGTTTCATGTAGGTACCTAATTCCATCTTAAGTGCGAACTTTTGAGGTACAAGGCAAAGATATAGCATATAGTCACTTGGAAACCTAGTGCAGTTCTCTTCTTTATTGAAGGCAATGGTTTTCTTTTGACAAAATACCTACTCATGTGGTTCTTTATAAATTAAAACACGAAACTCACGAAAGTACCTAATGAGAATCCAAAAATGAAAGCATGGTTAAAGATTAATGCCGATAAGATCCAAGAATTACCCTCCTATGTGCGAGGAACTGACGGTTTTATGGCTCACTC
>NW_007444299.1:0-401 GCF_000475195.1 Diaphorina citri | reverse complement strand
AAAGTGCTTTTTCGACTATGAAGCATGTGAAAACCCAATTAAGAAACTTTCTTTCGGGTGTGTCTCTTCTTTGCGGCCCGCCAACTCTCTACCTTGGTCCCTTGTGGCCCTCGGGTGCACAAAGGTTGGACAACCCTGGGATATTATTACCAACCTTGCCTTCCCCAACCCGGTACATAACCACAACCTCAGAGATAATAGTTATTTGATACAAAGTATACTCAGGGAAACTAGTCAGTCCAAATATGTAGTTCTCGTACCATCTCGTCCCTATCGCGGATTCTAAGTATATCTAGTCAGCTAGTAGGTATAGTGAGTCATCCAATCAGTCTGACAGACAGAACAAAAATCCACAGTATAGATCATTAATCAGTATCGGGGGGAAATCGAGGACTGACGAA
>NW_007444298.1:0-401 GCF_000475195.1 Diaphorina citri | reverse complement strand
CTGGTTGGGCGTTCCCTCCAGTGGAGAAGATATTGGGTTCATACAAGTTGAAGAATCCCTAATATATCTCTTACCATCCATGTATGTATGTTCGAATCCTTAGATTGGAGAAATTGAGTACAATACTGTCCACATAGAACTACGTTTGCAAAAGTGTATTCTAATAATCATAAAGGTTGTTCTAACTAGAGTACTAGAGATTCAATTAGTGGAGATGCCAAGACTCCTTCATAATCTTTTTCCATGTTCAATGGATTAGTGGAGATGCCAAAACTCTTTCAGAATTTCATAATATTTTTCCCTGTTCAATGGATTAATGGAGACGCTTTTTTTTGTGCTAAAGTCCAAATCACATCATGGATAAAATAAATACCTATACCTAGGTACATATTGGAAACATT
>NW_007444297.1:0-401 GCF_000475195.1 Diaphorina citri | reverse complement strand
TTTTTAATGTCTCAGTCTTCATTATTACTATTTCAATACCATTTTGACTAATCTGATATAGTTTAGCAAGGTAGGTAGTTAGGTAGTACCTACAAAGGCAATGAAAATTTTAAGAAAAGCACAAATTCTATAATATGTATTATGTTGTGTCTTAGGACGTGTTTTCTCATTCACTCAGGGTTGGTATCAGCTATCAGCTTGTTTTCCAAATCACGTATCTACATATACTCGCTTCCATCCCTGATACCGTCTTGCGTTAGATGTTGATTGTTCGCACAATTTTCCCTTTCATTCTTCTCCAGTATACAGTACAGAGTTTTTATTTTCTACGTTGAGAATTTAATTAATTTGTAAGTTGTGAAAGTTTGTTGTTCATTTCCATATGCATTGTGTTGTTTAAT
>NW_007444296.1:0-401 GCF_000475195.1 Diaphorina citri | reverse complement strand
CTTCTTTTCCCTTATTCCCTCTTTTCCTTCTTCATCTTGACTGTCCTCTCTGCTTCCTTTTTCTTCTTGTCTTACTCCTCTTCTTTCTCTTCCTTCATTCGTTCCTTCACCTCCTTCTAGTTTTCTTTTCCTACCATCTTGTTTCTCCTTTTCTCATTTGTCCTCTTTCTTTTCTATCCACTTCTGTCTCATTTCTCTTCCTATTTCTTGCCCTTGTTCTCCTCTTTCTTCCTCTTCATATCTTCCTTCACCTCCTTTCGTCTTTTGACTTCTACTTCTCCTCCTCCTCCTTAGCTTTTCCCTTCTCTAGTGGAAAGCCTCCCTTGGTGTTTCCAACATCCTAACGTAACTTGGCCTGCTTGTTTTTTTTTTTTTTTTTTTTTTAACTTTCTGGCCTTACC
>NW_007444295.1:0-401 GCF_000475195.1 Diaphorina citri | reverse complement strand
TTAGAAGTTGATGTAAGGTTCACAACAAAAATAAATACAATTTCGAAAAAAACAAAAGTCAACTTCCTAGAAAAAAAAAGGCTAAGATAGATATTTACAGAATGAGCTGAGTGCTTTTTCCTAGTAAGAGTATCACTATGGAAGACATGACAACACTGGGCACTAACCCTGTCGCCCTGGATGGAGAGGTTTTCACTACAAATCCGTTACTCTTACCGACGCCATCTTTGTTCACATCATAGTAGATGTTGGTTTTGAACGTGGAATAGTCAAGCCATGATATTTGTGATGGTAGAATGCTGTTGGTTTGATGATCGTCAATAAGATTGGGTTTATACACCTTCTTGTTGGTGGTTTTGTCCTTGAGATGCTTGTTGAGCTCCTTCGTGTGAATGCCTGCC
>NW_007444294.1:0-401 GCF_000475195.1 Diaphorina citri | reverse complement strand
GTCATGCTTCAAAAACAAGACCAAGTTTCATGTTTGCCTAAAACATTTTTTGACTTCTACACACATCAGGGGGAGGGGGGGGGAGACAAAGAAAAATAATGTACATGTTTGAATTGAAGTACATTTTCGACACAAAAGAAATGAGAGCAAGCCAAAAGAAAACAATAGAATGCCTAGTGTCTTGTAATGCTGTGATGACCATCTTTTTGTGACATTTGATTTCTATGATAACAAGCTCCTATTGTCTATTATGATCCTCATCCCTCATCTAGCTTTATCCATTTTAAAAAGAAGAAAAATCATCAGTCTCCATATTAATTTTAAATTCTGCTCCTTCAGTTTAAAAATAACAATGGAACACGAGAGCTATGGTCAAACAAGTTTAGAATGACACTACGGAA
>NW_007444293.1:0-401 GCF_000475195.1 Diaphorina citri | reverse complement strand
CTTGTCCCCATCCTCTTCTTCCTCTTTTTCCTTTCTCCTTCTCTTCTCCTTCTTCCTATTCTTTCCGCTTCCTTTTTCCTCTTCCTCTCCTCTTCCTTTCTCTTCCCTCTTATTCATCTTTTCAGTGGCGTAGCGTGGTCTAAATTCAAGTGTAGGGCGTTGTAGGACTCATCCACAGGTCTAATACCAAGTCCCATCACAGTACATGCCATTAATATTTATGGGCATTAGGGTGAACTTTTGAGTTGTATGGCCGCCATACACGCCATACATACACGCTACGCCACTGCATCTTTTCCATTCCTCCTCCATCTTCTTCCTCTCCTTTCCCTTTTTCTTGCTCTTCCTCCTCTTCATCCCTACATCCTTCTTCCTCTAATTCCTTTTCTTCTCTCCCTTCT
>NW_007444292.1:0-401 GCF_000475195.1 Diaphorina citri | reverse complement strand
CGATAACACTCATGTGTGACCGAAGGAAAAATTCACTTTTATTCAAAACCTCTACCTTACCTTATGATTAGAATAATAGATTTGTGTAGATCCTCTTCTTGTCCTAGAGTTTGAATTATTGCTCTTATATGAAGCCAGCGGCGATAGCACGTTGAATACACCAGTTCCCCATGGATCGCCAAAGTTAAGCTACGTTGCTCATGGTAGGTATCCGGATGAGTGACCATTACCCAAATCGTGTGGTTTCCTGGTCCTACTCAGGCTGAGGATAATGTGAGTACATATACTACATATTAGGCGAGTAGCGTGTCGCGGAATGGAGGGTAAAACCCTCGGCACTAAAGAGTTACACAGTGAAGTTCAAAGTTGAGCCTCTACCAAACTTACATAGTGAACTAACA
>NW_007444291.1:0-401 GCF_000475195.1 Diaphorina citri | reverse complement strand
TCAATTATTCGATTCTTTTTTCCAAGCTGCTTGTGTGGAGGATGTCAAATAATAGATGACCTGAAAAATACCTACATATTACGGAACCTATTGATGCATACCATATTCGATACTCTTTCTTTCCGTTCAAAGGAAGAGTTAGTATCAAATATCAATACTCGATAGGTACAAACTTCAAAATAGCGAGTACAATATAAGAGAATATAAATTATACCAGTATTAATGATCTTACAACTTACAATGAAAGAAACAATAAATGCCCAATAAAAGAAAGTCTTGAATAATTTGCTAACTTCTCTCAAAAAGGTCCTGAATCCCTTCGGTATGGGAAGGGCGCTTGATGCGTCCCTTTGGGATTCCCTCAGCTTTGTGAGGTCAATAAAATAGAGTAGCCATTTTAA
>NW_007444290.1:0-401 GCF_000475195.1 Diaphorina citri | reverse complement strand
GAGGACAATGTAATCATCATGGGCGATATGAATGCTATAGTGGGGGAAGGAAGAGATGGAGTGACTGTTGGAAAATATGGACTGGGAGTAAGAAATGAGAGAGGAGATATGTTAGTAGAATTCTGCACCAGGAACAGGCTGGTAATCACAAACACATGTTTTGATCATCATAAAAGGAGGCGCTACACATGGAAAGCTCCGGGTGATATAAGAAGAGCACAAATAGACTACATACTGGTAAAAGAAAGATTTAAAAACCAAGTAAAGAACTGCAGAAGCTATCCAGGTGCTGATATTGGAAGCGACCACAATCTGGTCATGATGAATGCAGAGTTGAAGTACAAAAAGTTAGAGAAGAAAAAGAGGAAAATATTTGAAATATCTAAACTGAAAACATCAAC
>NW_007444289.1:0-401 GCF_000475195.1 Diaphorina citri | reverse complement strand
TTTATTAGATAGATACGTTTACCAAGAAGTACTTTTTAACTTCATTTTGTTTCAAAGATTAAAGTAATAAAAAAAAAAGTCTCCTTGTGAAATATTATTAATAAAATTTATTATTAAGGAGCGCGGTAGCGCTCCGCCCCGCCAAGTCAAGAAAGTTTGACCGCTTTAATATTATACCCTTGTGGCTTGCAGCGGGCCGCACAATTCGACCAGGCGGGCCGCCAGTTTGACATGCCTGGTCTACGGTATAGCTCCACATTATTCATCACTCCACACGAGTTTTTTGTAAAGTCCTCCCAATGCATTTCAATGGAAATCGAAAATTTTAAGCTGTTTCACTGAAAATTTGCTTTTTCCTGGGTTTCTCTCCCATCTGATGAGCGACAAGCATACCCGCGATA
>NW_007444288.1:0-401 GCF_000475195.1 Diaphorina citri | reverse complement strand
AGACACACCAGTGTACGACGTACAGGAGGATACCTGAAACCAAAGAATATTAATGAAACAGGATTAAAAAAGAAAGGAAAAAAAGAGGTTTGACAGAGGGAACTGTAACTGCTAAGGTCTTATTGTCCCGAAATCGAAGAGAGTAGGAAGACAGGATAGGAAAAAGTCAGCCGTTCCGAGAACAAACCTCACCTGTTTAGGATAAAGTTTGCCCCGAGCGGGAATCGAATCCACGACCTAGCGGTTACAAGACAGACGCTCTACCCTCTAAGCTAACTAGACTGGCTAGTGTGGATGTGTTTCAAACGTTATCGACCGACCATATTGTATACGCTATACGTATAACCTACTTTGCAGTGAAACACCTACCACAATCCCTGCAGGTCAGGCGTGACATTCCT
>NW_007444287.1:0-401 GCF_000475195.1 Diaphorina citri | reverse complement strand
ACATAGTTATTCTGCATTTCCTCTATTTCCAAGATGTAACTCGTGAAAGGACATTCTTCCGGTCCTAAATCAGTGTCTCCGTTCCATGTTAAAGCAATAGATGTATTGGTAAGAGAGGTAACGTTGAGATTTTTCTCTCTCTCCATTACTGTACACTCTGTTTGTGTCTTGACTGATTTGGTCAAGTCTGGATCATGTGTTTCTAATGTCTCATCTACGAGGATAACTCTCAAGTAATAGACGCTTCCTGGTTTCAACCCTTCTACTGAGATGTTGCTGGTAGCCATTTTGAATATTTCATATGAACCATCATTCCATGTTGAACTCATGTCTTGACGATATTGAACCATGTAGAACATGGTATGGTCATAGGACTTTTCAATATTGCTTGCAGTCAAATC
>NW_007444286.1:0-401 GCF_000475195.1 Diaphorina citri | reverse complement strand
AAAAGAAGTAAGAGACAAGCTTGGAGAAACAGATGACAGGTGTCAAGTAGAAGGAAAAGAAGGAAGCAGAAGAAACAAGAAAAAGGATATAGGAGACGGAGCGAGTGAAAATAAAGCATCGGGTGACAAACAATATCACAAATAATTTAAGGAAGCAAAGAAACAAAAAGCAAAAATTTAAGAAAAACAAATTAAGCAAAAAAACAATTGCAAAGTGCGAAGATTTTCATGGAATAGCCCACAGATTTGCTAAAGAAAAATGGAAATTTGAAACAAAAAGAAGAGAAAGAAGAAAATGCGCAAAAAGAGTGTATTTTTCAAGAAGTCTTTTTCCGAGTCATAAATAAGGGAAGGCCACAAGCATAGCGTGCTAAGAGTTGGCTCTATTAAAAAAAAAAAAA
>NW_007444285.1:0-401 GCF_000475195.1 Diaphorina citri | reverse complement strand
TTTTTTTTTTTTTTTTTTTTTTTTTTTTTTTGCTGTAGGCTGCATTGTGAATTTTTCTGACAGCAAAAAAAAAAAAAATAAAAAAATCCTGGACTCAGACCTTTTAGTTGGATTTTTTTTTTTTAATTTATCAGCATGAGTTATTTTTGTATTTGGGGGCAGAAGTGGGGCGTAAAAATGGGAAAAATGCACCTGGAGTGGTTTTTGCTGATATTACATTAATTTACAATTTTTTACATACCTACTGTAGGTCTGTGCTGTTCCTAAAAATGTTATAGGGTAGTAAGGGTAGTTATATTTTACAGGTAGATATAGGTATTTGCAATGGAGCAGTTGCAAATGGGTAAAAATTATAAATAAATGGTCGATTCCTATATAAAAAGTTGGGAAAAATCCAAATC
>NW_007444284.1:0-401 GCF_000475195.1 Diaphorina citri | reverse complement strand
CTCCCCATTCATATTGCTTTTTCTTCCCTTCTGTACTCTCACACATCATCTCTTCTTGGAAAGAAATATATTCCTTCTCCTCCTCCTCCACCTCCTCCTGCTTCAACCCGCCCCACAAAAAGGAAAGCAATATTTTTCTTTTGAAGAAAAACAACTTTTTTTTAATACTATTTTTTTGACTTTCAGGATGGTCCGTTTGTACTTAGCATGGAAATTCGAACTCATTTTTCCAGCTTTCTAATTCCTGGTCACTCTGGTGTTTGCTATTTTCAAAATAAATGATTATGAAATAAAAATAACACACCATAAGAAGAGAGATTTCGTAAAATAGTCGGTGGCCTAACGTCAAAAAAGCTGCATTTCGTCAGGAAAGCACCAAATTTGGCATGGACCTTTATTTG
>NW_007444283.1:0-401 GCF_000475195.1 Diaphorina citri | reverse complement strand
TAGAATAGAATAGAATAGAATAGAATAGAATAGAATAGAATAGAATAGAATAGAATAGAATAGAATAGAATATACCTACCTTGTTTATCCTTCCAGAATGAGACTGAAAAGTCCCTGTACTCCCGCAGTCTAAACAAGGTCTTATATTTCAATATTTCATAGGTATAGTTTAAACATTATACTACAGGATGTTCCAAAAATTCTGATCATTTCTAACTGGAACAGGGTGTCCCAAAAATATTGGACCGGCCACTCACGGCTTCGACTGTCTGAGTGTCTGACAGACAAACAAAACAGACCTAGGTATGTGCGACAGTGGTTAGTATTATGGCCTTTATTGTCACATTCATACAAGAACGGTACACACTGCCCATCTATCCGGGAACAATCAATGTTCCAAA
>NW_007444282.1:0-401 GCF_000475195.1 Diaphorina citri | reverse complement strand
TAATAATCTATATTTTTATGTGTTATCAGCACTCAAACTGCGATCATTCCTTCGAAATGAATGAGAACCTGTGGTGAATTTATTTTTATTTTAAAATACTCGTTTTCATGTACCTACCTTTAAATATACCAAATTTACTTTAGTTTAATTTAAGGTCTTATTAACTATATCTTTATCTAATATGTATTTTATATGTTAATTACGCGCCGCATTATAACTAATTATTATAGTCTTAGATATTAAATTCCTCTACTTACGATAAAAATGAACAGATCGAGTAGGTACCTACATAATTTATTAATATGTGAATATTTTCCCCGTTTGTTTGTTTGTTTGTTTGTTTGTTTGTTTCTCTATCTATCTGTCTCACTAATGTTTTTTAAGTACCCTATTTCATTTTT
>NW_007444281.1:0-401 GCF_000475195.1 Diaphorina citri | reverse complement strand
AGGTATCAGGTAGACACGCGGAACTGATCAGGTGCACCTGTCAGTTCTACCAGATAATGAGTGGATGGCCTTATCGTCCCGAAATTGAAGAAAGAAAGAGGACAGAATAGGAGAAAGCCAGCCATTCCAAGAACGAACCTTATGTGTTTAGGATAGTGCGCAGCGGGCGGGAATTGAACCCGCGACCTAACGCTTACAAGGCAGACGTTATACCCTCCAATCTAAGTAGGATGGCAGTTTTTTTCTCCTTTCTAAAAGTGCCAAATTCCTAGATGAAAATTTTCAAGCTTCAAAAATGACACCAAAACTTTGGAATTTGGACCAAGAAATTATATACGATAAAATTAAACTAAATTAAAAAAAAAAAAAAAAAAAAAAAAAAATTTAAAATTTTTTTTTAA